>NC_089516.1:2810297-2980297 GCF_036850995.1 Saccopteryx leptura | reverse complement strand
GAGGTATTGATCTGCAGTTGTCTTTTCTGGTCGTCTCTGACTCCGCCTTTGCTGTCAGGGTGGCCCTGGCCTCGTGGGAGGAGGACGGGGTGCACCCTCCTCTTCGGTGGTTTGGAAGCACTCGAGGGGTACTGGTGTAAGCTCCTCTTGGAATGCGCGAGGGAGTTCTCCCGTGGAGCCGGGTGGTCCTGGGCGTTTCTGGTGACGTGACTGACCCAAGCTCTGGACGAGGGACAGGTCTTCCCGGACTTCCCCTTCATTCCCGACGTGACCTCGGTCAGGTGTGTGTTGACAGCAGTGTACCCACCTCTCCTGGGCCGTCCGCTGTCACGGGCGCCCTCTCCCTGGTCTGCTTCCACCCTTTCCTGTCTCTGCGCACGGGGATGACTCGCCTGGCACGAACATCTGATTCCCGTTACTCAGATGTTCTCTTCTGCGTCTCAGTCACTCTGAAGACTTGTCCGTACGGTGAAGGTGTCACCTGCAGTCCCCTGCCTTAACATCCAAACCACCACCATGTATATATATTCACTGTGCACGCAGCCTCTCCTCTTCCTCTCCCCAAGGCCTTCCACGGGGTTTTTCCTCGAGAGGTCTGTCCCGTCCCTAAGACGCATGCTGTGGTGTGTCCCCGCACGGTGCCGAGAGCTATGCTGTCTTACCCAGCTGGTCTGCACGGTTGGGTAGAAGGCCAGCGAGTCTGTAGCTTGAAGTTTGTCTGGTGTTCCGATCAACGCGGTGCCCTCATTCGGCATCAGTGAAGAGAGGCGCCCGTCTCAGATAATCGGATAAGGCGATGAGACCCAGAACCTGCACCCTCACTGTGACCCGGGAGTTAGCTCTCCACAGAGCTTAGTCCTGTGCAACTTCCCTGATGGACTCTTCTTCCTGACCTCCTCTGTTCTTCTCCTTTTTAGAGAGAGAGAAAGACAGGGACAGACAGAGAGGAAGGGGGAAGAGAGGAGAAGCATCAACTCGTAGTTGTGTCGCTTTAATTGTTCACTCATTGCTTTCTCATATGTGCCCTGACCAGGGTCTCAAGCTAGTGACCTTGCGGTCATGTCAGTGATCCCACGCTCAGGCCAGTGACTGCTGACAAGCCCACACTCCAGCTGAGGACCTTGGGGTCTCACACCGGGGCCCTCAGCATCCTGGGTCAAACCTCCATCCATGGTGTTCCCACCGGTCGGGCTTCTCACCCACCTCTTGACCTCTTGACCTCTTTTTTTTTTTTTTTTTTCATTTTAGAGAGGAGAGGGAGAGACAGAGAGAGAGAAGGGGGGGGGGGAGCTGGAAGCATCAACTCCCATATGTGCCTTGACCAGGCAAGCCCAGGGTTTCGAACCGGCAACCTCAGCATTTCCAGGTCGACGCTTTATCCACTGCGCCACCACAGGTCAGGCCGACCTCTTGACCTCTTGACCTCTTCCCGGTGAGAGGCCCGAAGGAGCTGGTTTGGTCTTTTTGTTCTGTGCGTGCTGCTTTTCAGCGTAAGAATTCTGTGTGTGTTCTTGAAACGCTGACTAGCCTTCCCGCTGCGAGGAAGCGGTTTTCAGGATTTCCAGAGTCGGCCTCTGGAAAACGGGACGTCACTCTGCAGGCCACCCACGTCCCTGGGAGGTGGACAAGAATTGCGAGACTCCCAGAGGACAGCGCAGGGCCCAGGGTGACAGCCGAAGTCGCCTGTCCTTCCGCAGGTCAGGTGTTCACTGTGTTTGCTCTGCTTTGCTGCCAGGATCCAGCTGTGTGTGTGGTGTCACCACGGAAGCTCCTTCCCTGCTGAAGGTGCCTTCCTCCCGGTGGGGTGATTCTGGCCGGGGCCACCTGGCCTCCTTCCGAAAGCGAGCTGTCCGCCGGGAGGGGTGAGTGGTTCAACAGCGCTCACCTGCCTGTGCTGTGAAGGGGAGAGCTGTGGCCTGTGCGGGCCTGCAGCAAGTTAACTGGCAGGAGTGAGCCCGTTGCCAGGGGAACCGGCCCCGATGATGATGCAGGGGCGTGTCCCTCCACAGCCAGCCACGGGGAAACACCCCATTGTGATGTAGCCGTCCTTGTCCTGGCCTGTCAGCCCCTGGGCGGTGGGATTCTGACCACACACAGCCGCAGCCTGATAGCTGCTGATCGGGGAGCCTTCCCCGTCGTGCCCGTCCAGGCGGGAAATGCTTGTGCCCACCGTGGTCTGTACCCACGTACTCTGTGACCTCATGGTGAAGTGGGACTTGTCCGTCATCCATGGGTTTAATCACGTGACGTTCTGTGGCGATGGAGAGAACCGGGCATTGCCTGCTATAGTGACTAGAACAGTCACGATGGCAAGGTCTCAGTACGACGTTAGATAAACCGGGCTGTTTGTGTGGACTTAGACATATCGTTGTTGTCATAGCGGGCTTCGACGGACCCTGGAAGGCTCCTGTGACTTCTGACGCCTGTGTGGTTCCTGGTCCCCTTAGAGGTGGGTCCGTGAGTCACAGCGGTAACCCACGTGTCGTGTGGCTGGCGTGTGCCTCCGTGGAGACGGTTTCTTCGCTCTCCGGCCACTGACGGGGGCCGCGGGTGCCCTGCCCCGTGCAGGCCGCTTCCTCGTGGCCGTGCCCTGCCGTGTGAGGCCAGCCCGGGGCTGCCGCAGCACACACGCCTTCCCGGCACGCGCCAGGAGCTCGGTCCTTGCTGCAGAGAGCAAGCCTGGGCCCCGAGGCCCCTCGGGGGGCTCACCTCCATCCCCACGGCTGGGGACACATTTCGGCCTGCGGGCTCTTTCCAGGAAGGTCACTCCTGGTCACTTGGGGAAAGGGGAGGCTCGGATTGCTCTTTTGAGTTTGGTTTTGTGTGGGCATGTTTGGGGGCCAACCCCCCCGTCCGAGACAGGATGTGTCGGATCAGACCCCTCCTGAGAAGGGGTGGCGACCTGCCGGGGTGTCCCGGCCAGCAGAGGGTCCCTCCTCCCCCTCACCGCAGTCCCTCTGTGCTCCCTCCCAGGGGTGGAGAAGCTGGTCCGCCATCTGCACGAGCACCGCGTGCCCATGGCCGTGGCCACCAGCTCCGGGTCCGCGGCCTTCGACCTGAAGATCAGCAGGCACAAGGAGTTCTTCAGCTTGTTTGACCACGTCGTGCTGGGGGACGACCCCGACGTGAAACAGGGCAAGCCGGACCCCAGCATCTTCCTGACCTGTGCCAAGAGGTTTTCCCCGGCCGCCCCCGCGGACAAGGTACCCGTGGGGGGAGGGTGGCCGTGGGCGTGGGTGAGCGCGGCTGTGGGGTGGCATCCTTCCTGTTCTCCGTGGGGCAGGGTGGTGCCGGGAGGTGGGGACAGGGAGGTGCGGCCCCCTGTGTGAGCTGCACAGTGACGCCATCCCATTCGTGGTGGGGAGCAGAGCTGCCCGGGTCACCAGGACAGTGCCCCCGAGGTCTGCTGGGATGCCGGGACACGTGGACAGCTGGATTTGATAGCCTGTGGCCCAGCACGGGGTACAGTCGGGGCGCCCAACCCCCTGTTGACCTCAGAGGTGAGGGCAGGGGACCTGCAGTGGGACATTTCCTGTCCACAGCCCCTCCCCTGCCCCAGGTGCTTGTCTGTGGCTGTCACCTCCAGGCTTCTGCTCAGTCTCCTTTGCTTTTGTCGCCATGGTTGCCAGCCTCTGTCTGAGTCTGCATGGCCAGGGGACCCTACCGCTGGGGGTGGAGGGGGCATGGCTGCTGGTCCCTGGGCAGATGGGGGCGTGGTCTGCGGGGTGAAGGGGCGTGGCCTCTGTGCCTGGGGGCAGACGGGGTGCGGTTTCAGTGCCTTGGGGTGTGGTCTGTGACTCCATTCTGATTCTGACGGAGGGGGGGGGGGCCTCTGACTCCATACAGATGAGGGCGTGGCCTCTGTGACTATACAGAAGGGGGCGTGGTCTCTGTGACTCCATTCTGATGGGGGGGGTGGCCTCTGACTCCATACAGATGAGGGCGTGGCCTCTGACTATACAGAAGGGGGCGTGATCTTTGTGACTCCATTCTGATGGGGGGGGCGGCCTCTGACTCCATACAGATGAGGGCGTGGCCTCTGACTATACAGAAGGGGGCGTGGTCTCCATGACTCCATTCTGATGGGGGGGGCTGCCTCTGCCTCCATACAGATGAGGGCGTGGCCTCTGTAACTATACAGAAGGGGGCGTGGTCTCCGTGACTCCATTATGACGGGGGCGCGGCCTCCGTGACTCCATTCTGACTGGGGCGCGACCTCCGTGACTCCATTCTGATGGGGGGGGCGGCCTCTGTGACTATACAGATGGGGGCGTGGTCTCCGTGACTCCATTATGACGGGGGCGCGGCCTCCGTGACTCCATTCTGATGGGGGGGGGGCGGCCTCTGTGACTCCATACAGATGAGGGTGTGGCCTCTGACTATACAGATGGGGGCGTGGTCTCTGTGCCTAGGGAGGGACCTGGGCGTGGTGTCTGGCCTCAGGGCAGGCGGGGCCAGGTCTCTGGCCTTGGAGCAGGCGGGCTGGGGTGTCTGTGTCTCAAGGCAGACTAGGCAGGGTCTCCGTACCTCGGGGCACTTGGAAGAGCTCCCGGAGGGAGCTCAGCCTCTGGCTGGCCTGGCTGTGAGCTGCCGCTGTGCTCTGCTGTGCCTCCTGAGTGCAGGCTGAGCCTGGGTCCCTGCGCGTGCAGATTTCACGCAGCAAGAGACCCCGTGCGGCTTTGCTCTGCCCTAGCCCCTGCTGTCTCCTGGACTCTCCCACGGCAGCTCCCGCTCGGTCCCATCACTGCCGGGGAAAGGCAGGTGTCCTTGCGCCCGGAGACAGAGGCTGTGTGCCCCCGCCGTGTCTTAGGGAAGGTCAGTGACCACGGACAGGGTGCTGGTTTGTGGAAGCATTAGCAACGGAAGGGAAAGGCCAAAGCTGTGCATATAGGTGAGAAAAGTTGTCTTCTCTGCTTTTATTTGTTGTAAAGGCTTTAAACAAAACTCATTATCTAAAGTAAGTCAGAACAATTCAAAAAAAAAACCCAGATAAATGTTATTCACATTTACAAGAACTAGGTCACCGTAGGTGGGTCTTATAAAAGCATTCCCCAAATACCCTCCTGAGGGCACTGGTTTGGGGTGTGTTTCTTGGTTTCCTGTGAAATCTCTTCAGCCAAGTTGAAACCACAGGGCTGTGCACAGCCACCTCTGGGGACGTGTGTGCTATTGTGTTTCCTCGTTCAGTGCACAGAATCTGCTTTTGCTGCAGTTTCTGGACAGGTGCAGCAGAGAGCACCCTGGAATCCTCGTCCGCAATGGCACCGTCCTGGACACTGAGGAACTGAATATTTAATGAGCGTTGGGGGACAGAGAGAAACATGACCGCTTCCCTGAGTCCCACACACCTTCCCTCCCTGTCGTGGTGACGGCAGCAGCCTGTGACACTAGCGTTGACGCCCCTGGGGGCGTGGCCTTCCGAGACCTCTGGCCATGGGTTAAATAGGTCATTGGGCCACAAATGACAGTGTGCTGGCCGAGGACTGGGCAGGCCCCTGGGTGGCGTCTATGACAGGTCCGCCTGGGGAAGGGTGCTCACCTGGGGCCCCGGTGGTAATGAACAGTCTCAGCCCGGCAGGCCCTGTGATTACGGGGCTTCCCCCGTGTGTGTGTCATGGCGTGATTGCCAGCCTGTCCTGGGGCCCCCGGGACGCAGCGTGCAGGGCCGCACCCCGCTCGGCGGGCGCTCTCTGTGTCCTATGAGGTCCCCGGCCCTCCTCCACACTGTCCGCCTGCGCACACACGGGGCTGTGCTCCTGCTGCTCGCGGGCGTGCGTGGGCGGGACCGCCCACCAGGGAGACGTGCTTCCTCCCCAGCCACACGCAGCTTGGATCTCAGATACCCGGGCGCGGTCCTTGTGCCTGGGTTCTGCGTGGTGTGAGGGTCTGCCCGGGCGCTCTCCCACGATGCACAGACCGTGTGTCTGATGGGGCGGACGTCTGTTCTCCCTCATGCCTGGGGCCGGCAAGTCCAGCGCTCGGGCCCGGCAGGGGCCGGTTCTGTGGGAGCTTTCCTCCTGGCCCTCTGTCCTTAGCTGACCTTCCGCTGAGCAGGACGGAGGGGAGCCAGCTGCCTCCCTGTTCCTGTCGTACACTTATCCTGTCCGACCGGGGCCACCCCAGACCCTCACATCTTCCTGAGGACCCTGTCTCCAGATACAGTCACGGGGCGGGATTTAACTGGGGTTCGGGAGAACTCGGTTCAGCCCGTAGCCCGTATTCAGTGGGCGCTTCCGTCCCGTGGGGGGGGGGTAAGCTCCCAGAGGCCGACCACACAGCCTGACCCCTGGCACGTGGAAAGAGTGGGAGCCTCCGGTCTCACCTGCCTGTCACCTGTGTCCTGAGGAAGGCCGAGGAAAGCCATGCGACTCTGAACGTTGACTTGACTGCACACAGGAAGTAGGGGACAGAACCGGGTTCTAGTGACCATTAACCAACTCAATACGACGTGTTTTACGAATCCTGAAGTTACTTGAGGCCTCTGACAGCTTTGCGGGGGTTTTCCGTGGCTCCTGACAAGTTGGTGGTGCAGAATCAGCGTTGTTAAGAGACTGTTGGAGAAAGGTGTTAGAGCTCTCTGCTCTCCCTTTTCCGTGCGGAGCTGACGTGCCTGCGCTCCCAGACGATACCAGGTGCCTCCCCATCCATTCTTCATGAAGGCGGTGACAGTTTCCCTGGAAGCTCACCACCCGTTCCTAAACCTCTTCCAGGGCTCTCCTCAGGAGGAAAAGGAGTCACTTTGGTGGTGTAGTTTATTCATGAACCTAACTTGTAACTCTAGAGGGTTTGGTTAAGAATATGTTTTTGTCAGTGCTGGGTGTACAGTTTGATTTTCACACTCGTATTATTCAGTAAGACAGAAAGAGGAGCTGAACTGAAAGTGAAACACTAGTATGTGTGGGACCACAGCACAGGTAGAATCTCGTTTTACCTGCAGGGAGCTGGGTAGCTGCGTGGAGGTGGTAGTGAAGAAAGGTGGATAGATAGATAATAGAGATGGATGGATGGATGGGTGAGTGGATGGGTGGATGGAAGGTTGTTGGAGAGGTGGATGAATGATGGGTGGGTGGGTGGATGGGTGGATGGATGGATGGATGGATGGGTGGGTGGATGGATGGATGGTTGGATAGATAGACAGACAATACAGATGGATGGATGGATGGTGGGTGGATGGGTGGATGGATGGATGGTGGGTGGGTGGGTGGATGGATGGTTGGATAGACAGACAATACAGATGGATGGATGGATGGATGGGTGGGTGGGTGATGGATGATGGATGGATGGATGGATGGATGGATGATGATGGATGGATGGATGGATGGATGGATGGATGGATGGATGGTGAATGGGTGGATGATGGATGGATAGATGGATAGTGAATGGGTGGATGTTGGGTGGATGGATGGATGGATGTTGGTGGGTGGGTGGATGGATGGATGGATGTTGGGTGGATGGATGGTTGGATGGATGGTGGGTGGATAGATGGATGGATGATGATGGATGGATGGATGGATGGATGGATAGAGGGATGGATGGGAGGGATGGTTGAGTGGGTGGAAGGAGGGATGGAGGTGAGGTGGGTGATGAAGTTTGGCATCACCTTTCTTAACGTGATTGTTTCTTCTTTCTAGCACCTTTTCTTTTTAGCTGTTTCCCTAATCACGTCCACTTACATCCATTCCCCGCCCCACTGCGGACAGGCTCTATTTCATGGAACTTCTTAGTTTTGTGACATTGTGAGAAATTAGTATAAAATGCAGGGACCTGGTCCATCCAGGGCTGGGTCTGGTCAGTGTGCAGGGGCCGGGACAGAGAGATGAGGTGTCCCCTGGGTCTGGTCAGTGTGCAGGACAGAGAGATGAGGTGTCCCCCGGGTCTGGTCAGTGTGCAGGGGCCGGGACAGAGAGATGAGGTGTCCCCCGGGTCTGGTTAGTGTGCAGGGACAGAGAGATGAGGTGTCCCCCGGGTCTGGTCAGTGTGCAGGACAGAGAGATGAGGTGTCCCCCGGGTCTGGTTAGTGTGCAGGGGCCGGGACAGAGAGATGAGGTGTCCCCCGGGTCTGGTTAGTGTGCAGGGGCCGGGACAGAGAGATGAGGTGTCCCCCGGGTCTGGTCAGTGTGCAGGGACAGAGAGATGAGGTGTCTCCTGGGTCTGGTCAGTGTGCAGGGGGCGGGACAGAGAGATGAGGTGTCTCCTGGGTCTGGTCAGTGTGCAGGGACAGAGAGATGAGGTGTCCCCTGGGTCTGGTCAGTGTGCAGGGACAGAGAGATGAGGTGTCTCCTGGGTCTGGTCAGTGTGCAGGGGGCGGGACAGAGAGATGAGGTGTCCCCCGGGTCTGGTTAGTGTGCAGGGGCCGGGACAGAGAGATGAGGTGTCCCCCGGGTCTGGTCAGTGTGCAGGGACAGAGAGATGAGGTGTCCCTCTGGGTCTGGTCAGTGTGCAGGACAGAGAGATGAGGTGTCCCCCGGGTCTGGACAGTGTGCAGGGGGCGGGACAGAGAGATGAGGTGTCCCCTGGGTCTGGTCAGTGTGCAGGGGGCGGGACAGAGAGATGAGGTGTCCCCCGGGTCTGGTTAGTGTGCAGGGGCCGGGACAGAGAGATGAGGTGTCCCCCGGGTCTGGTCAGTGTGCAGGGACAGAGAGATGAGGTGTCTCCTGGGTCTGGTCAGTGTGCAGGGGGCGGGACAGAGAGATGAGGTGTCTCCTGGGTCTGGTCAGTGTGCAGGGACAGAGAGATGAGGTGTCCCCCGGGTCTGGTTAGTGTGCAGGGGCCGGGACAGAGAGATGAGGTGTCCCCCGGGTCTGGTCAGTGTGCAGGGACAGAGAGATGAGGTGTCTCCTGGGTCTGGTCAGTGTGCAGGGGGCGGGACAGAGAGATGAGGTGTCTCCTGGGTCTGGTCAGTGTGCAGGGACAGAGAGATGAGGTGTCCCCTGGGTCTGGTCAGTGTGCAGGGGGTGGGACAGAGAGATGAGGTGTCCCCCGGGTCTGGTCAGTGTGCAGGGGGCGGGACAGAGAGAAGAGGTGTCCCCTGGGTCTGGTCAGTGTGCAGGGGGCGGGACAGAGAGATGAGGTGTCCCCTGGGTCTGGTCAGTGTGCAGGACAGAGAGATGAGGTGTCTCCTGGGTCTGGTCAGTGTGCAGGGGGCGGGACAGAGAGATGAGGTGTCCCCCGGGTCTGGTCAGTGTGCAGGGGGCGGGACAGAGAGATGAGGTGTCCCCCGGGTCTGGTCAGTGTGCAGGGACAGAGAGATGAGGTGTCCCTCTGGGTCTGGTCAGTGTGCAGGACAGAGAGATGAGGTGTCCCCCGGGTCTGGACAGTGTGCAGGGGGCGGGACAGAGAGATGAGGTGTCCCCTGGGTCTGGTCAGTGTGCAGGGGGCGGGACAGAGAGATGAGGTGTCCCCTGGGTCTGGTCAGTGTGCAGGGGACGGGACAGAGAGATGGGGTGTCCCTGGGTCTGGTCAGCGCGCAGGGGGCGGGACAGAGGGATGAGGTGTCCCCTGGGTCTGGTCAGTGTGCAGGGGACGGGACAGAGAGATGGGGTGTCCCTGGGTCTGGTCAGTGTGCAGGGGGCGGGACAGAGAGATGAGGTGTCTCCTGGGTCTGGTCAGTGCGCAGGGGGAGGGACAGAGAGATGAGGTGTCCCCTGGGTCTGGTCAGTGTGCAGGGGACGGGACAGAGAGATGGGGTGTCCCTGGGTCTGGTCAGCGCGCAGGGGGCGGGACAGAGGGATGAGGTGTCCCCTGGGTCTGGTCAGTGTGCAGGGGACGGGACAGAGAGATGGGGTGTCCCTGGGTCTGGTCAGTGTGCAGGGGGCGGGACAGAGAGATGAGGTGTCCCCTGGGTCTGGTCAGTGTGCAGGGGACGGGACAGAGAGATGGGGTGTCCCTGGGTCTGGTCAGTGTGCAGGGGGCGGGACAGAGAGATGAGGTGTCTCCTGGGTCTGGTCAGTGCGCAGGGGGCGGGACAGAGAGATGAGGTGTCCCCTGGGTCTGGTCAGTGTGCAGGGGACGGGACAGAGAGATGAGGTGTCCCCTGGGTCTGGTCAGTGTGCAGGGGGCGGGACAGAGAGATGAGGTGTCCCCTGGGTCTGGTCAGTGTGCAGGGGACGGGACAGAGAGATGGGGTGTCCCTGGGTCTGGTCAGCGCGCAGGGGGCGGGACAGAGGGATGAGGTGTCCCCTGGGTCTGGTCAGTGTGCAGGGGGCGGGACAGAGAGATGAGGTGTCCCCCGGGTCTGGTCAGTGTGCAGGGGGCGGGACAGAGAGATGAGGTGTCCCCTGGGTCTGGTCAGTGTGCAGGGGACGGGACAGAGAGATGGGGTGTCCCTGGGTCTGGTCAGTGTGCAGGGGGCGGGACAGAGAGATGAGGTGTCCCCTGGGTCTGGTCAGTGTGCAGGGGACGGGACAGAGAGATGGGGTGTCCCTGGGTCTGGTCAGTGTGCAGGGGGCGGGACAGAGAGATGAGGTGTCTCCTGGGTCTGGTCAGTGCGCAGGGGGCGGGACAGAGAGATGAGGTGTCCCCTGGGTCTGGTCAGTGTGCAGGGGACGGGACAGAGAGATGAGGTGTCCCCTGGGTCTGGTCAGTGTGCAGGGGGCGGGACAGAGAGATGATGTGTCCCCTGGGTCTGGTCAGTGTGCAGGGGACGGGACAGAGAGATGGGGTGTCCCTGGGTCTGGTCAGCGCGCAGGGGGCGGGACAGAGGGATGAGGTGTCCCCTGGGTCTGGTCAGTGTGCAGGGGACGGGACAGAGAGATGGGGTGTCCCTGGGTCTGGTCAGTGTGCAGGGGGCGGGACAGAGAGATGAGGTGTCTCCTGGGTCTGGTCAGTGCGCAGGGGGCGGGACAGAGAGATGAGGTGTCCCCTGGGTCTGGTCAGTGTGCAGGGGACGGGACAGAGAGATGGGGTGTCCCTGGGTCTGGTCAGTGTGCAGGGGGCGGGACAGAGAGATGAGGTGTCCCCTGGGTCTGGTCAGTGTGCAGGGGACGGGACAGAGAGATGGGGTGTCCCTGGGTCTGGTCAGTGTGCAGGGGGCGGGACAGAGAGATGAGGTGTCCCCTGGGTCTGGTCAGTGCGCAGGGGGCGGGACAGAGAGATGAGGTGTCCCCTGGGTCTGGTCAGTGTGCAGGGGACGGGACAGAGAGATGAGGTGTCCCCTGGGTCTGGTCAGTGTGCAGGGGGCGGGACAGAGAGATGAGGTGTCCCCTGGGTCTGGTCAGTGTGCAGGGGGCGGGACAGAGAGATGGGGTGTCCCTGGGTCTGGTCAGCGCGCAGGGGGCGGGACAGAGGGATGAGGTGTCCCCTGGGTCTGGTCAGTGTGCAGGGGACGGGACAGAGAGATGGGGTGTCCCTGGGTCTGGTCAGTGTGCAGGGGGCGGGACAGAGAGATGAGGTGTCCCCCGGGGCCTGCCCAGCCCACACCTCAGAGAAGGAGGTTCATTACCTCTGCTGACAGGCCCGAGGGGCTCGCCTCCCCAGGAGCTGGGAGTGCCGTTCTGTGTAAACCCCCGCCCAGCTACACGTGAACTAAGCCCGTCTGTCCCTGGTCATGGAGCTGAGGCCCGTCCCCACGCCCGGCAGAGGGCAGAGAACACTGGCTCTGGGGGGCCCGGGCTCTGCTCCTGGACTCGCACCAGCCTGCTTGGACGACGGCCTTGGGGTCAGCTCGGACCTAATCCTGCTTCACGTCCCACCCCCACTGTGGACGAGGGCCGGGCCAGCCCCTGTGCTGCGGCCGGACGCCCGTGCCCCTCTGTGGCCGAGTCCTGTGCAGGCTGCGTGTCCACTCCCCACGCTGAGCGTGCTGGTCAGGTGCCCCGGTCGCCGTGACCCCTGGAGACGAGCTGGTCCCCCCGCCCTGTCTAGACGCAGGCCAGTAGGCGGGGTCACCACAGCCATGGGGAGGCTGTTCTTGACCACAACCTCCTTGCGGTCACGGGCATGTGCCCAGGGTCCCTGCACCTGCGTTAGTGGGCGTGCCCGGGAACGCCTTGGCCGAGGGCTGAGGGGTCAGGGGAGGGACGCAGGCGTGCGCTCTGCTGCAGCCTGTCACCGGCCAGCTGTGGCCGGAGAGGGACGTGTGGTGCAGAGAGCGAGCCCAGGCAGCGCTCACTCAGGTGGCCAGGCCACTCTGCAGCAGGGAGCCGGGGCGGGCATGGGGGGCCGGGCGCTCCCTGAGGGAACAGGAGCTGTTTACAGAGGAGGCAGTCCCTGGGGTGGGGTCCCTCCCGTCCGCCGGACGTGCCCGTGGAAACCTCACCTGTCCTCTGTGTGAGCGAGGGAAACACTTCCTCTCTCTGTTCTGGCTGCCCTCTTTCTGCCGGGTCAGCCCTCTGACAGGGACGACCTTTCCGGTGGCGTTCAAAGGTCTGTCCTTGGCTCTGGGTGCACAGGTGAGCCCTGCTGTGAACACTCACAGGACGGCTGGTTGTCAGGGTCCTTACAAGGACAGCAGGTCTGCGCATTCGAGACACAGGATCGCGAGGACAGGGACAGCATTGGCGATGTTTGTAGCTGCTGCAGCATGTCGCCAGAGGTCAGCTGTCTGAGGGTCCTGCTCGGGGAGGGGAAATCTAGACCGGCCGGGGCGGGCCGTCCCTCAGGACCGGTCCTGCATGGAGCTGAGGTGTGGCGGCCACGAGGACCCTCACGGGGGCTCCCCTCGCCCAGCCTGGACGCCACTGTCCACTCTCTGCCGGGTCCGCGGGGAACAGACACACACACTCCCAGACACTGAGGTCAGCAGGTAACACACACACATACAGACACTCTCAGACACTGAGGTCAGCAGGTAACACACACACAGACACACACACTCTCAGACACTGAGGTCAGCAGGTAACACACACACATACAGACACTCCCAGACACTGAGGTCAGCAGGTAACAGACACACACATACACACACACTCTCAGACACTGAGGTCAGCAGGTAACACACACACATACAGACACTCTCAGACACTGAGGTCAGCAGGTAACAGACACACACATACACACACACTCCCAGACACTGAGGTCAGCAGGTAACAGACACACACATACACACTCTCAGACAGTGAGGTCAGCAGGTAACACACACACACATACAGACACTCTCAGACACTGAGGTCAGCAGGTAACACACACACACATACAGACACTCTCAGACACTGAGGTCAGCAGGTAACAGACACACACATACACACACACTCTCAGACACTGAGGTCAGCAGGTAACACACACACATACAGACACTCTCAGACACTGAGGTCAGCAGGTAACACACACACACATACAGACACTCTCAGACACTGAGGTCAGCAGGTAACAGACACACACAGACACACACACTCTCAGACACTGAGGTCAGCAGGTAACACACACACATACAGACACTCTCAGACACTGAGGTCAGCAGGTAACACACACACAGACACACACTCTCAGACACTGAGGTCAGCAGGTAACAGACACACACACTCTCAGACACTGAGGTCAGCAGGTAACACACACACATACAGACACTCTCAGACACTGAGGTCAGCAGATAACAGACACACACAGACACACACACTCCCAGACACTGAGGTCAGCAGGTAACACACACACACACTCTCAGACACTGAGGTCAGCAGGTAACACACACACATACAGACACTCTCAGACACTGAGGTCAGCAGATAACAGACACACACAGACACACACACTCCCAGACACTGAGGTCAGCAGGTAACACACACACAGACACACACACAGACACACACACTCTCAGACACTGAGGTCAGCAGGTAACAGACACACACACACAGACACTCTCAGACACTGAGGTCAGCAGGTAACAGACACACACAGACAGACACTCTCAGACACTGAGGTCAGCGGGGAACAGACAGCGGGGCCAGGGGCTGCAGTGTCTGGTGTCTGAGACACAGTGAGGGCTGCTGTGAGGGCCGCCTGTCCCGCTGCCTGAGAACCCTGCCCCGCACGCCCATCTCCTGCCCGCCCCTCAGTCCCCCTCCCGCGCCCTGGGCTCTGGGCTTGGCCAGCAGCGGCTTCTCCTGGGGCCCACAGCTCTGCAGGGAGCTCTGTGCCCGATGACAAGTACATGTGTCCTGCTGACGTCCTGGACGCCTTTGGACAGCTGCTGGGTGACACGGGGGTGGGAGATGAAGGAAAAGGGGCACGGAGAGGAGACACTGGCGGGCTGGACACACGGGATTCTGCTCCCTGGCCCGAGGCTGACCTTCAGGTGCTCTTGACCTTTTCGTGAAGTCACCCTGGCAAGTAGCTTCCCTGCAGAAAACGATAGCAACTGGCCTTCTGCCGCGTGTCCCTGAGTCATTCTGCGCTCCGGCTGCGCGGGTGCCCACGACACCTGTCCAGCAGGCCCTTTCCCGACTGAGCTGCAACGCCCCCTCCTCCACTCGCAGTGACCGCCACGCTCTGCTCCTGCTCCGCCCGCCTTCCCTGCGCCGTGTCCCCATCCAGGCTGGCCCTGACTGCAGCGCTCGGTGTGTGTGTTACTCTGTAGTTCCCAGGCCAGGCAGGCATCTGGTGGAGAGCAGGGACTCGGTGTGTGAATCAGACAGCGACTGTGTGTGTCTGTGTGTCTGTGTTCCCCGCTGACCTCAGTGTCTGTGGGTGTGTGTGTGTGTGTGTCTGTTCCCCGCTGACCTCAGTGTCTGTGGGTGTGTGTGTGTGTGTGTCTGTTCCCCGCTGACCTCAGTGTCTGTGTGTATGTGTGTGTGTGTGTGTGTCTGTGTTCCCCGCTGACCTCAGTGTCTGTGTGTCTGTTCCCCGCTGACCTCAGTGTCTGTGTCTGTGTGTGTCTGTGTTCCCCGCTGACCTCAGTGTCTGTGTCTGTGTGTGTCTGTGTTCCCCGCTGACCTCAGTGTCTGTGTCTGTGTGTGTCTGTGTTCCCCACTGACTTCAGTGTCTGTGGGTGTGTCTGTGTGTGTCTGTGTTCCCCGCTGACCTCAGTGTCTGTAGGTGTGTGTGTCCCCGCTGACGTCAGCCCTGAGAAGGTGCAGAGCGCTGATGTCTGACGACACGAGCAGCTGGCAGCCTTGGGCCCTTGCCCCATGTTTGCCATGCAGAGCGGCCACCGCGCCCGTGATGCCCGGACAGGACGTGGTTATGGTGGAAGGCGAGGGGGTGGCGGGTGGGCAGAGCAGGGGCAGGGTACGGTCTCCGCTCCGCAGCCCTGGCAGTTCCGTGTCAGCTCAGAGGACAGCGCCCCACGGCTGTGACAGGAGGGCCCCGCTCTCGATGTCTGGCCCCGACAGCATCTCAGTTGAACAGAATGAATCAGGCTGCTTTTGTGCCCACTACCTGGGGTGCAGAGAGTCGGGGAGACTCGGGGCGTGACTTCCCGGGGTGGGGGTGACGTGGAGGTGACCCGCTGCCCTCCCGTTGGGTGGACTGGGTCTGTCCGGGTGACTCGAGTCCTGCTGGAGCATGTCCACGTGACGGCACGCGCTGGGCCCCGACAGTGCAGACGCCGACGCCAGTGAGCCGTGCATGTGAGGGGCGGTCCTCGTGCCCGCAGAGGCGCGTGTGCACTGGCTGCGTGCTCCCCACTCGGCTCCTGTCGCGCACGGCGGGCGGCTCACGCTGGACGGGGTTTTCTCCAGCACGCCTGGCCGGTCAGGGGCTCGGCTGCAGCGGCGTCAGCCTGAGCTTCCTGCAGAGCGCGTTGCCCAGTCTCCTCTCGGGCTCGGCCTGGCCGCTTGTTGAGGGAGCTGTCCCAGCGGAAGCCGCCTCCTTCCCGCCCGTCCACGCCGCCGCGGGAGGGCAGTAGCCGACTGGCCGTGTGCTGTGCCGGCCGTCTCACGCTTCTCTCTCTTCCTCACCCGCAGTGCCTGGTCTTCGAAGACGCGCCCAACGGGGTGGCGGCGGCCCTGGCCGCCGGCATGCAGGTGGTGATGGTTCCCGACGGCCACCTCGAGCGCGCGCTGACCACCGGGGCCACCCTGGTGCTGCCCTCCCTGCGGGACTTCCAGCCCCACCTGTTCGGACTGCCGGCCTATCCGTGAGCGCCCGCCGTGCTGCCCGGGCGAGGCCCGCTCCCCTGTGGGGCCCTCCGCCAGGGCACGGCGAGGAGACGCAGCTCCCACGGCCACCACGAACACTCGTCCCGGCCTCGGGACCACGGACTTTCTCCACACTCGTCCCGGCCTCGGGACCACGGACTTTCTCCACACTCGTCCCGGCCTCGGGACCACGGACTTTCTCCACACTCGTCCCGGCCTCGGGACCACGGACTTTCTCCACACTCGTCCCGGCCTCGGGACCACGGACTTTCTCCACACTCGTCCCGGCCTCGGGACCACGGACTTTCTCCACACTCGTCCCGGCCTCGGGACCACGGACTTTCTCCACAGTCATCCCGGCCTCAGGACCACGGACTTTCTCCACAGTCATCCCGGCCTCAGGACCACGGACTTTCTCCGCAGTCATCCCGGCCTCAGGACCACAGACTTTCTCCACAGTCGTCTCGGCCTCAGGACCATGGACTTTCTCCACAGTCGTCCCGGCCTCAGGACCACAGACTTTCTCCGCAGTCGTCTCGGCCTCAGGACCATGGACTTTCTCCACACTCGTCCCGGCCTCAGGACCACAGACTTTCTCCACAGTGCCGCGCACCGTCACCCACACCGCGGTGGAAACGACAGGCGGAGATCCCGTCGCCCTGTCCCTGGACAGCCGTGCGTGGGCCGGGTCTGCATCGTCACATAACAGTCACATACAGTGCGTGCACACACACGTGCACACATGTACATGCTTGTGCGCAAGCGCACGTGTGCATGTGTGTGTGCAAGTATACATTCCTAGGAGTGTGAAATGCACACTTTCCCAAAACACAAAAGTATGCTTATGTTTATTTCTCTTGGCAGCTGCTGTGAAATGTGTATACATACATGTAAATGCTTCGGTGTTACATGGATGGACTCCTGTTCACATATGTCCGAAGTGTGTCACTTGTCAGGGCTGGTCTCAGGCAGTGGCCGCGGGTGTCAGCGAGGTAGCCGTCCACCTGCTTTGCCGTCTGAGCGGGAAGACGGTTTCGGACGAGCCCTGGGGTAACCGTTCGTGTCAGCAAACCCAGGTACTCTGTGTGTCCCCCAAACAGCCCAGCCCTCTGCTCCGAGACGGGCTCTCCCAGTACCCCGCCATCTCCCCTTCCCGGGGACGCCGCCCAGCCTGTGTCTTGGGCGTGGGCTCACGCCCCCTCGCAGGACACGCTCCGCCTCCAGAGAGCCCCCCTCCCCGTGAACAGGGAGTTTTCTGATCCATTCTCGCCTGTCAATGCAGCTAGATTTCAGGATGTGTCCTGGGCAGGACCAGGCGGGAGCCACTGCCCGTGCTGGGGGTCATTTATGGGACCTTGCACGTTGCCCACGAACCCCGTCTTTGGACTTGCTCAGCCTTTCCCTGCTCTGTCACGGTGACGAACTGTCTGCTCTTGAAGTGGAGAAAGCCATGATGTCTGTGCTGGTCGGAGGGACGGCTGCTCGTCCACGGTGGCCTCTGCGGTTGGCCCTGTTGCCTCAGTTTACCAGACCCTGTTCAGCGTTCTTGGTTGCGTGTTCCCGGGTGTGGCCTCTGACATCTTTCCAGGGACCCCCTGTGGCGTGTCGCCAGTCCCCTTGTTCACTGTTTTGAATAAATGTTTGGCACCTGTTCATCTTATACTCGTGTGGGACTGTTATTTCACCTGGTTGCTTTTCAAACCTCCTCCCCTCACAGACGTCAAACACAGGTGTGACAGGTGGGCCCTTTCTTCTGTTTTAAACTCACACTGGAGACAACTGTCACGTATATATTTGAAGTGAACCCTGGCACCTTGAATCAGGGCCCCCAGCGCCACGGCCCCATGTCCTTCAGAAATACTTGGAGGAGGGCAAGGCAGTGGGACACCTCTCGGAATCCGGCTCAGGTTCCTCTAGGGCAAGGGTCCCCAAACTTTTTACACAGAGGGCCAGTTCACTGTGCCTCAGACTGTTGGAGGGCCGGACTATAAAAAAAAAACTATGAACAAATCCCTATGCTCACTGCACATATCTTATTTTCAAGTAAAAAGACAAAACTGAAATAAATACAATATTTAAAATAGAGAACAAGTAAATTTAAATCAACAAACTGACCAGTATTTCAATGGGAACTATGCTCCTCTCACTGACCACCAATGAAAGAGGTGCCCCTTCTGGAAGTGCGGTGGGGGCCGGATAAATGGCCTCAGGGGGCTGCATGCAGTCCGCGGGCCATAGTTTGGGGACCCCTGCCTAGGGTCAGTGTCACCTCGGCGGTGGCGGCCGTGTGTCCGTCATTCTAAACCAGGTCTGCAGCTGAACTCCCTGTGTATTTCCCAAGGACACGTACTGACGCTTCCTCGAAGCACATGCATTCTGTTTGACCCTCCTCTGGCCGCGCCGGCGGCGAGCTCCTGCCGGGAGTCCCCTGAGCCACCCTGGGACCCCACAGCGGGGGAACGGTGACGCGGGGACCCGCCTGGCTCCCTACCAGGCGTGTTTAACGACCGGTTGCCCTGGTTTCTCTGCTGGTTGGAGGTGTGTTCTGTCGGCCATTGTTCGTAGGCGTGAGGGTGTCGCGGGCTCGTGCTGCAGAGCCTCCCAGAGGATTTCTAGGGCTGGTGACGGCCCGCGAGAGGCAGAACTGTCACTCTCTCCTAATCCCACTTAAACACACGCCGTGCTGGCTAATTACTGCTGATCAGGGCTTTCCTGATCCTCCGCTGGAAGTGAACGGTTTATATAGAAATGCCTGCCAGCTGCCTGTTTTCCACTGGAGAGTTGTCTTGTTTACACACGGGACTGATTTCTGCTCTGCACCAGTCCTCGCTGTGCTCACCTCCCCCCTGACCGGAACCACCGCCCTGATGACAAGGCTGACAGGCCTGCAGTGGTGTGTTTCTAAGATTTCAGAACACACTGGCACACGGTGACGCGTTTCAGAACTCACGTACGTCGCCTGCGTGGTATGTGCTCACCGTAGTGTGCGCCCCACACAGGACCCAGTCCGGACCTCCGTGGTCTCGGACCCGGGCTTTCTGGCCACGTGGCCATCTGCAGAGTGCTTATTACCCTGGTTAACCTCCAGCGAGCTCAGAGGGACTGTTAGACAGAGACAAGGACTGCAGAGGACTTACCCTGGTTGACCTCCGGCGAGCTCAGAGGGACTGTTAGACAGTAAGGGACTTGCAGTGACAAGGACTGCAGAGGACTTACCCTGGTTAACTTCCGGCGAGCTCAGAGGGACTATTAGACAGCCAGGGACTTGCAGTGACAAGGACTGCAGAGGACTTACCCTGGTTGACCTCCGGCGAGCTCAGAGGGACTATTACACAGCAAGGGACTTGCAGTGACAAGGACTGCAGAGGACTTACCCTGGTTAACCTCCGGCGAGCTCAGAGGGACTATTGCACAGCAAGGGACTTGCAGTGACAAGGACTGCAGAGTACTTACCCTGGTTAACGTCCGGCGAGCTCAGAGGGACTGTTAGACAGCCAGGGACTTGCAGTGACAAGGACTGCAGAGTACTCACCCTGGTTGACCTCCGGCGAGCTCAGAGGGACTGTTAGACAGTAAGGGACTTGCAGTGACAAGGACTGCAGAGGACTTACCCTGGTTAACCTCCGGCGAGCTCAGAGGGACTGTTACACAGCAAGGGACTTGCAGTGACAAGGACTGCAGAGGACTTACCCTGGTTAACCTCCGGCGAGCTCAGAGGGACTATTAGACAGCCAGGGACTTGCAGTGACAAGGACTGCAGAGGACTTACCCTGGTTGACCTCCGGCGAGCTCAGAGGGACTATTACACAGCAAGGGACTTGCAGTGACAAGGACTGCAGAGGACTTACCCTGGTTGACCTCCGGCGAGCTCAGAGGGACTATTACACAGCAAGGGACTTGCAGTGACAAGGACTGCAGAGGACTTACCCTGGTTAACCTCCGGCGAGCTCAGAGCTGGTATTAGACAGCCAGGGACTTGCAGTGACAAGGACGTCAGTTCAGGTCCCAGCCCCTGCCTGCCACGCGGCCGTGCACCCCTGTCCACCCCGGCTTCCTGCCCGTGCCCGCTGACCTGGGGGCGATGGCGCTTTGTGGCGCGGGCGTCGGGGATCGATGGCAGTCACGCAGGATGAGAACGCACCACACTGGGAGTGGCCCGCCAAAGGCCGCCCTGATCCTCACTAATTGCTTCTATAAACATTTCCAGTCGGTGTCACCCTCAGGCCCTGTTTCCTGACCGGAGCTCTTTGGTTTCCAAAGGGTGTTATTGGTTGATGGGTGAGCTCACGTGGTTCCCAAGAGCGGATCTTCAGAACGCCCCGGACTCCTCTGGTTTGAACCCCCCCCCCCGCCCCCTGATCACAGAACCCCCTCCGGCCTGTCACGGCTTGTCTCCTACGCACGGGGCACCCGCTCTGTCATCTCCGTCCTTCTCGTCACAGGACGTGAGCTCTGCTCCTCAGAGTAACTGTCCTCCGCGTTGAATGAGTCCCAATGAGTATTGGCTGCTGTGTGCCGGGCACCGGGGAACATTCCTCTGTCCTGTGACACAGTGGACTGTGGACAAGCACTCGAGTGTGTCCCGTGGGACGCTCAGGTGTGGACTTCATTCTCCATCGAAATACCTCGTGTTCCTGTTCATGACCTTGGACAAAATGTGTAGAAGAGGCCCTGGCCGGTTGGCTCAGTGGTAGAGCGTCGGCCTGGCGTGCGGGGAACCCGGGTTCGATTCCCGGCCAGGGCACATAGGAGAGGCGCCCATCTGCTTCTCCACCCCTCCCCCTCTCCTTCCTCTCTGTCTCTCTCTTCCCCTCCCGCAGCCGAGGCTCCATTGGAGCAAAGATGGCCCGGGCGCTGGGGATGGCTCCTTGGCCTCTGCCCCAGGTGCTAGAGTGGCTCTGGTCGCGGCAGAGCGACGCCCCGGACTGGCAGAGCATCACCCCCTGGTGGGCAGAGCATCGTCCCTGGTGGGCGTGCCAGGTGGATCCCGGTCGGGCGCATGCGGGAGTCTGTCTGACTGTCTCTCCCCGTTTCCAGCTTCAGAAAAATACAAAAAAAAAAAAAATGTGTAGAAGAAACAGCATTCCGGGCCATTTTCCACAGACATCAGACGTGGCGTTTTCCCAGAAGGATGCCGACAGGGTACCCCCTCAAAGCAGGCACTGACCCTCAGCAGCCCCCAGAGAAAGAGGCCACCTGTCGTCAGAACTACCCCTGGGGGGTCCATCTCCAGACTCAAGTGACACTTGTTACTTTGTAGAAACTCCTGTTTGAAAAGAAACATTTTTTAAAATATAAGATCGACTCTCAGATAATAAGCCTTGGTGATGGCGGACCCAAAGCAGGTATGCTCAAAGTATAAAACTCTGTTGTGAAATACATTTAAAGAAAAGCAAAGAAAAAGTCACTAAATTAGAAAGAAGGCGTCATTAGAGGAAAGATCCTGTTCATGCTCACGTGGAGGAGCTCTGACTTAAACATGGGATTTTTAAAATTAATTTATTTTTACTATTTAAAGTGTATGATTTTTTTCCCCCCTAGAGTCACCTTATTTTTAGACCATTCTAACCGGAAGTTGATGAATAATAATGTAATAATTTCCACCACCCGACCGTAATGGTCTGGGCTTTGAAAATTTAATTGGTTCATTTTCAATGTTGCTTTTTTTATTTATTTATTTTTCTAACCATTCAGCGGTACCAGTGGGGAACAAAAGAGCTCTCGCTTCTCAAACCTTGGTTTTTGTTGAAATAAATCCCCTGCTAGACGGGGGGGGAAAAGGGTGTGAAAACCAACACCTGCTCTAATCCACACGCTTCCCCTAATTAGAGCTGTGTTGAAAAGGTGATCTTAAATAGCACAAATGTTCAAGAGACAGAGGGGGTCCCACGTGGGACACTCGGGGGGGCTGTGAGTGTGATGTGTACAAGAAGTCAGAATTCTCCCGGAGCGGCAGGGGTGAGACACGCACCCCAGGGAGACAGGCCCTTTTCGGCTGGTGCCCGGGTGTGTGCGCTGTGCTCATCTGGACAGCGGACTGTGGCCCACAGGGGGATGGGGCATAGTCCCCAGGGACGAGGAAGGAAACAGTTACGCCAGGAGGGGGCCACATACCACACATGCGCCCTACACACCCAGGGAGAGGTCATGCCCGTCACCCACCCCTCGCGATGCAGTCCGTGTGCACACGTGTCCTGCGTCTTGTCTCCACGTCCGGCTCCGGAGGCACATGTCAATCAGGAGAGCCTTTGGAGGAGACGGAATGTCACCCTCTGTCCAGGCAATCCGGCTGCTTTGAGGGCGAGAGAAAGTGACGACGGGCGTGGACCGTCTCCGCGACACAGGGCGTGACCGTTCTGCACGCCGGGTCTGCCGCCGGACCTGGCCCGCGTCCGCAAGAGGCGTGCCCGGGCGCAGTGCTGGGAAGCGGCTCCGTGCCCTCACAGGCAGCCTGCGTCTCGGGGTGACTGGGGGCAGAGATGGCAGGGCTCCTCCACGACGCCTTGTGCAGGAGAGGAAGGCCAGGGTCCCCGGGCCGGGTGGGTAGGTGGGGAAGCCCGCTCACGCCCTGCTTCCGTCCTGGGTGGGGAAGCCCCCTCACGCCCTGCTTCCGTCCTGGGTATTGTGAGGAGGTCGCAAGAAGAGAGCCAACAGCTTGCCCAGGACAGACTGTGGACCTGGCACACGCAGGAGGCGATTTCAAGGTGGGGCAGAGCCCAGGAGCCACTCGGTCCGGGGGAGATAGCCGCCCCGAAACGTTCTGTCAGGCACACACCCTGAGCATTAGGAGTGTCCCTGGGCACAGCCGGAGCCTGAAGCCGCCCAGCGGGGCGGCGGCCCTGTCCATTGTCCCGGACGCGGCTCCCGTGCCCCCTCCACCAGGGTGCCAGTCACCACAGCCCCCCTGCCCTGAGCATCCCCCGTGTCACCCCTTTCCTGGCTTCCTCCCTCCGACCCCGGCAATCCCCAGCTTCTCCTGTCTGCGCCCTTTTCCTTTCTCCACAGTGCCCTTGGGCCAGAACCAGATCGTGGACAAGCACTTCCACACCGGCCTCTTCCACGTAGCGATAGCCGCGGAAGAGTCCAAGATCGTTTTTATTTTAAAATTTTAACGGGAAGTAAATACTAGGTTTAGAGACTAAGGACCTGTCAGGAGTCTTGTGTGCACTGTGTGTGTGTTTTCAAACAGTTACTTTTCCTGCGTTCACCGTCCACGTTTCTGTTCACAGAGCCCGGGCTTGAGGCAAGCTTACAATTAATTACTCTTGTTGCAAACGTTACTGCAAAGAGTCGCTTACTTACACAGACACGCGTTTTTACGTGGGGACCTGAGAAAGCACAGGTGCCGATTGTACTCTGACCAGCGTCTGGGAGTGGTGATGTGCACAGGGTTTTTTTTTAAATTTTTTTTATTTATTCATTTTTAGAGAGGAGAGAGAGGGGGAGAGAGAGAGACAGAGAGAGAGAGAGGGAGAGAGACAGGGAGAGAGAGAGGAGAGAGAGACAGAGAAAGAGAAGGGGGAAGGACCTGGAAGCATCAACTCCCATATGTGCCTTGACCAGGCAAGCCCAGGGTTTCGAACCGGCGACCTCAGCATTTCCAGGTCGACGCTTTATCCACTGCGCCACCGCAGGTCAGGCCAGAGGGGTTTTTTTTACACATGCTATCTTACCTGCGTTGATGTATCCAAACACTTCTAACATTCTCAATACGGTCAGCGTTGCCGTTGATCGGAGCGGTTTGCAACGGCCGGTGGACGTTTCCTGAAGGAAGCCGACAGCCCTTATTTCAGGCATTCAGACCCGGGGGCACCGGGAGCGAGGAACTGTCACTGCCCTGAAGTGGAAAATCCTCGCGCCGCAAACATCACCTGCTGGGGTGCGTGGGGAGAGACCGCCGTGTTGTGACACCTCCCCCCGCCCCCGTCCTCGTCTGAATAAAATTAGAACAGCCCCCTTTCTCCCCCACACCGAGAACAGAGCGCAGGCCTGCTGTGGTGTAAAAATGAGAGACCCGGCCGGACCTTGCAGGTGTCCCGAGCGGCAGCTTGCCGTCGCTGGACACCGGCCACCTCCTTCTGTGTTACGCGGCCCCTGGGGACCGAACTTAGATTTTGACGATTTAAAAAAAAACAAAACCAGGTTGTGCACGCAGGGGACCATGCTCAGAACTGTCACGTGTGCGGCTCTTGTCTGTCTCCACGTCCGTGTCTACGCGTGTCCGTGTCTCTGCACGCACGTGGCGGGGTATGTATTTCATTGGCACAGGCTGAAACTGCCCGTGGGAAACACGCACATGACCTGCGGCAGGAATCAGCCTCCAGTCCCCACGGGACATCCCGGCCCTCCGTTCTGGGCTGGAGGCTGCATTCTCCCGCCTCACGAGGACCTCTGCTGTGACCACCGGCGTGGCGGTGACACGGTTGACAGGTCCCCAGGTAGAAATCCGAGGCTGTCGTGCCAGACGATGCCACGCCCGTGAAATCCCAGGAAACACCCGTGTGCCGCCTCCCGGTGGGGTTGCCGGCTTCTAGTAGCCTTTCCTGAGAGATCTCAGCTCCAAGCGTTGGACTTCAGCGTGCGTGGGTGGTCTCTGTATCTGTCGGGAAGAGCCCGTTGATGGCCCTGGCCGGTTGGCTCAGCGGTAGAGCGTCGGCCTGGCGTGTGGGGGACCCGGGTTCGATTCCCGGCCAGGGCACACAGCAGAAGCGCCCATCTGTTTCTCCACCCCTTCCCCTCTCCTTCCTCTCTGTCTCTCTCTTCCCCTCCCGCAGCCAAGGCTCCATTGGAGCAAAGATGGCCCGGGCGCTGGGGATGGCTCCTTGGCCTCTGCCCCAGGCGCTAGAGTGGCTCTGGTCGCGGCAGAGCGATGCCCCGGAGGGGCAGAGCATTGCCCCCTGGTGGGCAGAGTGTCGCCCCTGGTGGGCATGCCGGGTGGATCCCGGTCGGGCACATGCGGGAGTCTGTCTGACTGTCTCTCCCGTTTCCAGCTTCAGAAAAATACAAAAAATACAAAAAAAAAAAAAAAAAGAAAAGAGAGCCCGTTGATTTTCGCGCTGTTTTCTTTGACATTTCGTTCGGGCTGTTTGTCTACGGAACCTTCACCTGCCTTTGTTCCCTCCCTTCCGGGGCCTCAGAGTGTGACGTTTGCCCTGCAGGACTTGTCCCCATTTCCATTTAATTTCCATGTGGGCCGTGGGGGCAGGGAGCAGCATTTTCTTGTGTGCGCATAGCCGTCCAATGGTTCCAACTCCGTCTGTCAAAGAAAAAATAAAAGGACTGTGTATTTTCTGCATGCAGCGTCCCTGACAGCCTTGTTGAGAAGCTGGTGGACTGTGTAAGTGTCAGACTTCCTTCTAGAAATAATTGGCCTCCAGCTGAGCAGACCTCCGCCTCTCTCCCAGCCCACATGGCAGCTGGTGGACCTCGGGGTTGCACGGAGAGGGGCGACCCGTCCCAGGGGCTCCACGCGGGTTCCTGGCGGCTTCTGCAGGGCGGCTGCTGACGTTCTTCGTGGCCTGGGACATGCTCAGTCGGTCCTGCTTCCGGGACGCGACATTCCCGTCCACAAAGCTGAGGGTCTCGATGGAGAATGTCTCCTGGCGTCCGAGAGCCCCGCGCCCCGTGCACACCCCTGCATGAGCGTGTGCGGGAACGCGGTGTGCAGAGACTCAGTGGACCCCACGCAGCAGGCAGCTCGTCCCTCTACGCTGGAGCCGGGGCCGCCCCCACGTCCGCGAGGGGTCTGCGCTCATGCCCAGCCCCGTGCACGGCGCGTGTCCACCGCGTCGTCAGTGCCGACAGCTGTCCCTCATGGGCGTGGGGCCGGACGGCCGCGTGAGTCTGGTGGACCCGGGCGCCGTGCCCTCCCGGAAGCTGGTCATCAGCGCAGGGCGGGGTTCACAGCCGGGCAGCCTGGGTGCCCCTCCATCAGTGCTCCCGTGCGCGCCCGTCCCGGGATCCCGCATCAGGCAGCTGGGTGCACTGGCTGTGGGAGCCGCGTGCAGACGAGAGGACCTCCCACCCCCTGGGGGGCGCGTGCCCCTTGCTTTTCCCTGGTGGTCCCTCTTGTCACCTAGGAGCCAACGCGCCAAACAGCAGGGGTGGAAGGTGTCGGTCGCATCGTCTCCGACACTGCCGCCCGGCCTTGCTGCCCCCTGGAGAGGACCTGTCTACATCTCAGGCGCCCAGACCAGTGAGAGGCCAGCGGAGAGCCTGCTCCTGTTTTCCTGAGGAGGGCTGAGCTCTCTGCACAAGGATGAAACATACATTGTATCAGATTTTTAAAAAAAATAGCCTATGTGCATTCTGCATTGAGTCCTCCATCTTCCTGAGTCTGGGGCCGGGGACATGGGGCCACACACACACACACACACACACACACAGACACACAGGCAGACACACAGAGACATGCAGACATACACAGGCAGAAATATACACAGACACACAGACATATGCAAACAGACACACACAGACATGCAGACACACACGCAGACATGCAGACACACAGAGCGAGACAGACATGCATACACACAGACACACACAAGCAGACACATGCAGACAAACACAGACACACACACAGAGACACACACAGGCAAACACACACACGGACACACACAAGCAGACACATGCAGACAAACACAGACACACACACAGAGACACACACAGGCAAACACACACACAGACACACACGCAGATGCGCAGACACACACACAAACACATGCAGACAAACACAGACACACACAGAGAGACACACAGAGACACAGACATGCAGACACACAGACACGCAGACACACAGACATGCAGACACATAGACATACAGACTCACAGACATGCTGACTCACAGGCAGACACACAGAGGTAGACACTCACAGACACACACAGACACACACACAGACATACAGACTCACAGACATGCAGACACACAGAGGCAGACACACACACACATGCAGACACACAGACACAGACATGCAGACACACAGACATGCAGACACACAGAGGCAGACACACACAGACTCACAGACACATATGCAGACACACAGAGACACACAGACATACAGACTCACAGACATGCAGACACACAGACATGCAGACACACACACAGAAGCGGGTCCCGTGTTGGGCTCAGGCTGGCAGCCCTGTGTCCCCGAGCCCCAAGCCACCTCCCCCTCGTCCCCCAGCCGTGGGCGTTGGGAAATCTGAACGAGATTCAAGTGCCCACAGAGAGCGAGCTGGAGGCTGTCGCTCTTGCTGAGGGCAGGGAGAAGCTGGTCCTCGGGCGTGGCCAAGAGAACGGCCCCCCCACGACCAGAAATAAGTAGGGCCCCTTCTCCCCTCCACCGTTGGCCCTCTCGGGCGAGCAGTCCCGGGGAGGAGTTATCCTTCACGACGGACGCGGTGGACATCTACGCTGAGGTGGGCAGCGGCACCCAGAAGGGAGCTCAGGCTCCCCCGTCAGCGTCGGGCATTCACAGAGCGACCCCCCACCCCACTGGGCTGTGCCTGAGGGGCGCTGCTGTCTTGGGAGGACCCCACTTACAGTAGGTCCCTCCCCTCTGTCCCTGTGGAGGCGTCCCCCTTGCCTGAGAACCAGGGAGCAGCCATGAGAAGGCTTGCTTCCAGGCTGACGTCTGTCCCCCAGAGGTCCCCGCGGTGAAGCCCCAGCCCCCAGGAGCTCAGAATGGGGCTGTCTTTGGAAATGAGCTGATTAAAGTAAGTCGAGGCCACCAGGGAGGGCCCTGACCCCATAGCAGCGGGGTCCTTAGACGGCGAGGAAACGAGGACGCAGACACAGACAGAGGGACGGCCGTGTGAGGACCGCGCCACCCGTCTGCACGCCCAGGAGAGAGGCCTCAGCAGGAGCAGCCCCGCCCACACCTGGGACTGGGATGGACACGTGTCACCTGTCTCTGGTGGGAGCCGCCCGTTTGTGGCCACGGCAGCCATGTGTCCCCGGGCTGGAGCAGCCACACCGGACAAATCCCCATGTGGCGGCTCTGTAGGTTCCGACTGTCCCTTCTCACCCATTTCCTGGGGTGACGCAGCCGCTGGGGGCCCCTCAGCCCTGTGAGCACGGAGCCGGTCACCACAGACTCCCACGTCGCCGGCTTCCTGCAGCGAAGCCTGCTCCTCTCCCCGGCTCTTCCCGGGTCCTAGCCTGTCCCCTGGCGTCTGGGCACAGACAAGGAGCCTCAGCCGTCCTGTCCTAAGTCCACGGCCCTGCCCTGGCCCCCTGCGTCCATCCCTCCACACGGCTCCCGGGTCGGCAGGCTCTTGTCCTTAGAGTCTTTCTTTTTTTTTTTTTTTTTTTGTATTTTTCTGAACCTAGAAACGGGGAGAGACAGTCAGATAGACTCCCGCATGCGCCCGACCGGGATCCACCCAGCACGCCCACCAGGGGCGATGCTCTGCCCACCAGGGGGTAATGTTCTGCCCCTCCGGGGCGTCGCTCTGCCGCGACCAGAGCCACTCTAGCGCCTGGGGCAGAGGCCAAGGAGCCATCCCCAGCGCCCGGGCCATCTTTGCTCCAATGGAGCCTCGGCTGCAGGAGGGGAAGAGAGAGACAGAGAGGAAGGAGGGGGTGGGGGTGGAGAAGCAGATGGGTGCTTCTCCTATGTGCCCTGGCTGGGAATCGAACCCGGGTCCCCCGCACGCCAGGCTGACGCTCTACCACTGAGCCAACCGGCCAGGGCTGTCCTTAGAGTCTTTGACGAGGACCTAAAATAAAGCACGTTCTGGTTACAATCGGGGGTGGGGTTGCCAGCCATCGGCATTTCACCCGGGACGGAGGGGAGCTGCCCGTCTCCCTCCTGCAGAGAAGGTACCTGTGTCGGCTCGCGCTTGGCGAACAAGTTCTGGAACGTGGTCTGCAAATGGGCTCAGCGGGTCAGCGAGGTGAGAGGTGGCGCCTGAGCGTGCTGGGTGCGGTCGGCGGCCGGAGCACGGAGCAGCGTCCTGAATCCGGCCCTGGTGGGTGCCAGCTCCCGGCCGCAGCTCCGTCGCCGGAACCGAGCTCAGGTGTGAGGGGGACCGCGGGGAGTGAGGATGTGGGTGGGGGGACAGCAGGTCGATGGCCCACATGGGACAGTGCCCACGAGTCCCTTCCGCTGTGTTGCTGGCACAGGGTCCTGACACAGCCTTGACGCTGCGAGTGGTCCAGGGTGTAAGCAGCTGTGCAACCCGAACACAGCGTGTCTCCCTCCAGCCCGGGGCGGGCCACGTGGTCGCCTGGGGTAACGCAGCGAGGGGCGGGCCACATGGTCACCTGGGGTAACGCAGCGAGGGGCGGGCCACGTGGTCGCCTGGGGTAACGCAGCGAGGGGCGGGCCACGTGGTCACCTGGGGTAACGCAGCGAGGGGCGGGCCACGTGGTCGCCTGGGGTAACGCAGCGAGGGGCGGGCCACGTGGTCACCTGGGGTAACGTAGCGAGGGGCGGGCCACGTGGTCGCCTGGGGTAACGCAGCGAGGGGTGTCACGTGGTCACCGGAGGTAACGCAGCGAGGGGCGTCACGTGGTCACCGGGGGTAACGCAGCGAGGGGCGGGCCACGTGGTCGCCTGGGGTAATGCAGCGAGGGGCGCCACGTGGTCACCTGGGGTAACACAGCGAGGGGCGTCACGTGGTCACCGGGGGTAACGCAGCGAGGGGCGGGCCACGTGGTCACCTGGGGTAACGCAGCGAGGGGCGGGCCATGTGGTCGCCTGGGGTAACGCAGCGAGGGGCGGGCCACGTGGTCGCCTGGGGTAACGCAGTGAGGGGTGGGCCACGTGGTCACCTGGGGTAACGCAGCGAGGGGCGTCACGTGGTCACCGGGGGTAACGCAGCGAGGGGTGTCACGTGGTCACCTGGGGTAACGCAGCGAGGGGCGTCACGTGGTCGCCTGGGTAACGCAGCGAGGGGCGGGCCACGTGGTCACCTGGGGTAACGCAGTGAGGAGTGTCCACACAGCCAGTCCAAACAGGAAGTCAGTGTCCAGGCGGTCAGCCCCGCGGGGCAAGCAGGGTTCCTGCAACGAGTCTGGGAAATTGGGGTGTGGAATCCCCGTGTGTCGATAGACTTACAGACCGGAGCTCCATGGGGTGGGAGAGGTGGTCTCAGGTGGCCCCGGGCAGACACACCCGGTGGCTCTTCCCCGGGCACGGCGCGAGATCACGCTCTGTTGTGGGCGAGAGCCTGTGCATGCTGCGAAGTCGAGGAGCTCCGGGTTCTGCTCACTCCATGCCTGGGGCCCCTCCCTGGGTGGTGGAGACCACACATGTCCAGACACGGCCACAGGTCCCCTGGTGGGCGGCGGCATGCACGGTGCAGACCCTGAGGTAGACAGAAGGAGGGGTGCCATGCAGGAGGCCAGCGCCACGGACGAGCCCCAGGACTTGTTGGGCGCGCCGTGTGCCAGTTCCCAGTGGCGCTGGAGCCGTGTCACCCTGCGCAGGAGGGAGGGAGGGAGGCCACAGGACGGGGCAAGGATGGGGTGACTAGTTCACCACGTCTGGGCGGAGCGAAGGCTGAGGGAATGAGGGCATTACTGCTGCCTCCCTGTGACTGCAGGTCCCGGGACAGCAGGGAGCCCTCAGACAAGGGGTCTGCTTCCCAACCGGATGTAACACCTGGTCCTGTACGCAGGACGCTGGCAGTGCCCAGTGTCCCCTCCGCGGTGCTGCTGGTTCGGGGCCGCGGGCAGGCTCATGAGGCCAACGGAACTCCCGTTGGAGAGAACAAGTCCACATTCCAGGTTCTGAGACGTTGTCTAACAACAACCCCCACTTCAGCGTAAGAATAGAACAGTCTCTGTTCTGTGAGGGGACTTGGGGGGAACACAGGCACACAGGGATCTAGAACGTCACCAGGAACCCCTTCGCAAGGTGCGCCCGGTTTGTGTGCCCTGTCCCATTTAGGGGAGCGGGTGTCCGCCAATGTGCACACGGGCGTCGACGGGTGCAAACCCCACTGAGCGCAGCCGTCTGTCCGCTTGCCGAGGAAATGTGAAGTTTTTATAGCGCAGAGCGGTAAATCAACGTTCACACGTGACACCGTGCATTTATCACGGCATGCCTAATGGGCTCTCTGTGATAAATTCTCCTAAGTGCTCTGCGCTGGAGGACCAGAGCAGATTGCCTTTATATATTTATTTCCTTTTCTATTTTTTTAAACGAGGTGTGGGAGGAAGGGGTGAGCTTGTCCCCCCGCCCCCGCCCCCGGGGGCTCAGGGACGCACTTCTCGCTGTCCATGGGGGCGTTGGAAGGTTACAAGATCTCTGACAGCTCGAGCCTCATCCCAACGACAAGGGGACCCCGTTCCCCAAGGAGTCAGGGGTCAGGAAAGTCCAGCCCAGGTGGATCCTAGCGTTCTACGTAAAACCTAAAATCACAAGGCTGTGAGATCAAAATGGAGTAAATCGTTGAGACGTGAAAGCAAGGGATGACGTCAGGTTTTTGTTTGTTTGTTTGTTTGTTTTGTATTTTTCTGAAGTTGGAAACAGGGAGGCAGTCAGACAGACTCCCGCATGCGCCTGACCGGGATCCACCCGGCATGCCCACCAGGGGGTGATGCTCTGCCCATCTGGGGCGTCGCTCTGTTGCAACCAGAGCCACTCTAGCACCTGAGACAGAGGCCAAGGAGCCATCCCCAGCACCCAGGCCAACTTTTGCTCCAGTGGAGCCTTGGCTGCGGGAGGGGAAGAGAGAGACAGAGAGGAAGGAGAGGGGGAGGGGTGGAGAAGCAGATGGGCGCTTCTCCTATGTGCCCTGGCCAGGAATCGAACCCAGGACTTCCACACACCAGGCCGACGCTCTACCACTGAGCCAACCGGCCAGGGCCCTGACGTCAGTTTCAATGGACTTTTTCCCTTGTGACCGTGAGTCCGTTTCTGTTGCTGTTGCTTCTTTGTGGTCTGCGCGCTGTCGTTTGGGCGCTAGCCGTTGCGTTTTATGCCCGGCACGCCCACCAGGGGCAAGGCTCTGCCCACCAGGGGGCGATGCTCTGCCCCTCCGGGGCATCGCTCTGTCACGACCAGAGCCACTCTAGCGCCTGGGGCAGAGGCCAAGGAGCCATCCCCAGTGCCCAGGCCAACTTTGCTCCAATGGAGCCCTGGTTGTGGGAGGGAAAGAGAGAGACAGAGAGGAAGGAGAGGGGGAGGGGTGGAGAAGCAGATGGGCGCCTCTCCTGTGTGCCCTGGCTGGGAATCGAACCCGAGTCCCCCGCATGCCAGGCCGACGCTCTACCGCTGAGCCAACCGGCCAGGGCCTACTCTTAGATTCTGGAGGACCCCCGTGCCGTTTCCCACGGCGCTGCACCCGCCCGCTCAGCCTGGGGGCCCGCCTCCGCCTCTTGTTTCTGACCACAGCCATTGTGACCGTGGTGGGGGGGCTGTCTCGTTGTGGTCGGACCTGCGTGTCCTGATCGCGCTGATGCTCAGTGTCGCTTCGTGTCGCTGTTGGCCCGTGTAACGCACTCGGTGTCTTCCGGTCCCCGCCCGGCAGGGGCGTACGACGGGCGTCTGGCCAGGAGCGCCCACTCGTGGCGGCCGTGGGGGTTCCAAAAGCCTGTGCAGGTTGGGGACGTTCCATAGTAGACACGTCAAGGCTCACATGTGGACGTCCCCGGTCGGGGATCCCGCACCGTCGGGCCGTGAGCTGGAGGCGGGTCCCCGCCTGGATGTGGGTGCCTTGTCCGCCCCCGGGGGGTGCAGAGGGGAAGGCGTGGATTAGGCACGTGTGCGTCTCCCCGGAGGGCAAAGGGGGACCACTGCAGGACGTCACAGGAAGGCACGCTTTCTTGTACCAGCCGGAAACTCCTGTTAAAACCTGACCTGTGGTGGCGCAGTGGATAAAGCGTTGACCTGGAAATGCTGAGGTCGCCGGTTCGAAACCCTGGGCTTGCCTGGTCAAGGCACATATGGGAGTTGATGCTTCCAGCTCCTCCCCCTCTTCTCTCTCTCTCTGTCTCTCCTCTCTCTCTCTCCCTCTCCTCTCTAAAATGAATAAATAAAAAAAAAAAAAAAAACGACGTTAGTGACCAGAGAGTGTTTCCACCTGTTAAAACCCGGCCTCCGTCCCTGGACACCCTCCCACTCTCTGGACAGGGCAGGTTGGGGTAGATGCCTCAGGGGTGCTAGAGTACCTCTCCTGCCCTCTCCATCTTCCTTCCAGAACCTCCCAGAGGAAGCGTCTGCGTCGGGGCTGCCTGCCCCACGGGGCTGTCACCCTTTCAGAGACGGCCCCGCATCCTGTCTCACTCCTCTTTGTGTCTCTGCATCCTGCGCGACCTTGGCGCTAACCTCAGGGCGACGTGAAAAATGGTCCTGGAATTGAGGGGGAGGGACTTGGAGGTTGCCAGGGCGACTGAACCAGCTGGGAGATCGCAGGGGGTGTGTTCTGGGATTCCCTGTGTGCACGGCTCACCCAGGGTCTGAGCCCGCAGGGCGCGTGAGCACAGCCTCTCCCGCCTGCCTGCGGCTGTGCGGGGTCCTCCCGGTGGCCGGATGGACGTCTGGCCCGCAGCGCGTGTGGGCGTGGGTTCTAGCGTCGGGGTCCCGGAGCGGCCCGCAGCCCACACTGTGCTTGGCCACTTCAGTTCCCCATGCCAGTCACCAGGTTTCGGGACTCTGCTGCAGAGCGTGGGGACAGCCGGCGACACTTGCTACCTGGTCACCTTCCTCCCTCTCCTTCCGGCTCCTGCAAATTCAGATTGAACTGGCTGGATCCCACGGTTGAGCGACAGAAAGAATTTAAAAAAATCACTCCACCCTCTCGTCTGGACAATGCGACCCGCTGCCCCGAATGAGACCCAGGGCTCCGTGAGCGTCCCGTCTGGTCCATCAGGGGCGGGAACTGGTGGCCTGCGTCAGGCCGGCTGCTGGCCCAGGGTCACTTCCCTGCGCCTGCCCACGTCCTGAGCTCTGAGCAGACACACGGCTCACGAGGTCGGCTTTTAGTTTCCTCTGGGAGCACCGAACAACGGGCTTCGTGCAACCCTCTGCTCTCTGACAGCTCAGCCCCCATGTATAAAAATGACAAGAAAAGTAAAGTGTGGATGTTCCTCACATGGCAAGGAAAGTTCTCTGTCCCTTCCTGGGTCTCTCACTCTCTCTCTCTCTTTCTCTTTCTCTCTCTCTCTCTCTCTCTCTCACACACACACGCTTCTGTGTGTGAAGATTCCTCTGTTACACCCATTCCGTCTGTCTGCGTTCCGTTTTTTTACCCCAAGCAAGTGGGGGGTATTTGATGTTGACAAGATTCCCATTGGGAGAGGGACCCGCATTTGTCTTCAGAAGTGGGGTCCGTCGTGAGGGAGTGGGCATGACCCCTGCTCCCTGACACACCCGCCCACTGTGTCCCCAGCTGTCCCCTGACTCCTCCCCCAGCTGTCCCCTGACCCTTCCCCCAGCTGTTCCCTGACTCCTCCTCCAGCTGTTCCCTGACTCCTCCCCCAGCTGTTCCCTGACTCCTCCTCCAGCTGTTCCCTGACTCCTCCCCCAGCTGTCCCCTGACTCCTCCCCCAGCTGTTCCCTGACTCCTCCCCCAGCTGTCCCCTGACCCTTCTCCCAGCTGTTCCCTGACTCCTCCTCCAGCTGTTCCCTGACTCCTCCCCCAGCTGTTCCCTGACTCCTCCTCCAGCTGTTCCCTGACTCCTCCCCCAGCTGTTCCCTGACTCCTCCTCCAGCTGTTCCCTGACTCCTCCCCCAGCTGTTCCCTGACTCCTCCCCCAGCTGTCCCCTGACTCCTCCCCCAGCTGTTCCCTGACTCCTCCTCCAGCTGTTCCCTGACTCCTCCCCCAGCTGTTCCCTGACTCCTCCCCCAGCTGTCCCCTGACCGTTCTCCCAGCTGTTCCCTGACTCCTCCCCCAGCTGTCCCCTGACTCCTCCCCCAGCTGTTCCCTGACTCCTCCCCCAGCTGTCCCCTGACCCTTCTCCCAGCTGTTCCCTGACTCCTCCTCCAGCTGTCCCCTAACCCTTCCCCCAGCTGTCCCCTGACTCCTCCCCCAGCTGTTCCCTGACTCCTCCTCCAGCTGTTCCCTGACTCCTCCTCAAGCTGTTCCCTGACTCCTCCCCCAGCTGTTCCCTGACTCCTCCCCCAGCTGTCCCCTGACTCCTCCCCCAGCTGTTCCCTGACTCCTCCCCCAGCTGTCCCCTGACCCTTCCCCCAGCTGTTCCCTGACTCCTCCCCCAGCTGTTCCCTGACTCCTCCCCCAGCTGTTCCCTGACTCCTCCCCCAGCTGTTCCTTGACTTCTCCCCCAGCTGTCCCCTGACTCCTCCCCCAGCTGTTCCCTGACTCCTCCCCCAGCTGTTCCTTGACTTCTCCCCCAGCTGTCCCCTGACTCCTCCCCCAGCTGTTCCCTGACTCCTCCCCCAGCTGTTCCTTGACTTCTCCCCCAGCTGTCCCCTGACTCCTCCCCCAGCTGTTCCCTGACTCCTCCCCCACCATGACCGATGTCCACATCTTCTGACTCAAGTCGCTCAGGAAGCCGTGCAGCTCAAGCTATAAATCTTGGCTCTGACGGCTTTATGTCTGTGGGTTGCTGAAAACCTGCCTCAGAGTTAAAACCGAGGTGAGCTCTCTGCACATTACCAAGCGGGTCAAACCCAGGTTCAACCAGTGAGTGGGGAATCCAGGACTCAATGCAACAATCAATCAATGCAGCCGTTCACTGATCCAGTGATTCCTTATTCTGCACCTCCGGCCGTCCACCCCTGTGGGCTGCGGGCTCTCGGGCAGCGGAGGGGAAAGACGGCCGTGCTGACGTTGCACAAGGCGTGTCCCGTGTGCGGTGAGAGTGGGACCTCGTTCCAGCAGCCGAGGACACCGAGGCAGGGCGGTGACAGCTTCCCCAGGGTCCGCACTCTGGGGAACCACGTGCAGACGGGAGGCTGGGAGCAGGACGCAGGGTGGACACCACACCGGCCCACGTTAGGGAGCAGGGGCCGCCCTTAGCCCAGCACAGGGAGCCACGGGCCCTGCCCTCGCTGGAGCGGACCCGGGGGAGGCTCTGACCCCGTGTGGGGACTGGGGACGGGGCGTGGAGGGCAAGGCTAAGAACCCGTCCACTCCGACACAAGGGCTGCCCTGAGCATCTGAACGCCTCCAGTGCGTATACATGGAGGGGATTTGTCACCTCAAGGGGATCTGCCAACTACGAGGAGTACGTCTGTCATTCTACACGGCGACAACATGAGGAATACCTCATTCCACACGCTACAGCGCTGCCAGCCGGCCACGTACTGCACCTGTGCCGACATGGCAGGTGAGTGCCTTCCTCTCCTCCCCTCCCCTCATCTGTAAGAGGGGACCCCCACACGTGAGTTCCTCTCCTCCCCTCCCATCATCTGTAAGAAGGGACCCCCACTCGTGAGTGCCTTCCTCTCCTCTCCCCCCTCATCTGTAAGAGGGGACCCCCACTCGTGAGTGCCTTCCTCTCCTCCCCCTCATCTGTAAGAGGACCCCCACTCGTGAGTGCCCTCCTCTCCTCCCCTCCCCTCATCTGTAAGAGGGGACCCCCACTCGTGAGTGTCTTCCTCTCCTCCCCTCCCCTCATCTGTAAGAGGGGACCCCCACTCGTGAGTGCCTTCCTCTCCCCCCCTCATCTGTAAGAGGGGACCCCCACTCGTGAGCTCCTCTCCTCCCCTCCCCCTCATCTGTAAGGGGACCCCACTCACAGTGCCGTCACTGTGGGCGTCCTTGCGGGCACACACACTCAGTGCGCGGAGAGGAGCCGGGTATTCCTTACACGTGATCAAGACCGCGTGCGAGTCGGCCGGGGCGAGCAGGGAGGCTCTGTTCCCACCGCTCTCCTCTCAGAACCGCCGTTGGTTAAAACCACAGCCTCGGACACCGATTACAACTTATTGCAATTTTGTGCTCTTAAAGGCACGGAGGGCTGGGGTTCACAGCCGGCTTACCCTGCCAAATCCATCTGTAGTTTTAGGGTGCCATGTGCCTGGGGTTCAGAGCTGGCTTATGCTGCCAAATCCAGCAGTGGTTTTAGGGTGCCGTGTGCCTGGGGTTCACAGCCGGCTTACGCTGCCGAGTCCAGCGGTGGTTTTACAGTGCTGTGCGGGCACCACACACACACTGGGCGCTGGGTTCCCATGCTTTGTAGTTATTTGTAATGATACTTTGTATTTATTTAATCTGTATGACAGGAGCGGCGTGTGCTCTTAGAACCAAGGAGATATGCTGTAAAACAGGGAGTCACCGGTGACGGCCACCGGGACACCGTCAGTGTTCACACTGTGGGCATTTCTGAATTCTCATCAAAGTTCTCAGCTCCCCCCCCCCCCCAAACATCCCTGTACGGCCCCGGGCCCCCGACCCCGTGCAACCCCTGCAGGAGCTGTGTGTGTGCTCAGTCCTGGGGCCGGGGAACTGGGAACAGGACGCAGGGGCCCGTGGAGCAAAGAGTCGTTCCTTTGCTTTGCGTCAGGGAGACCTGAACCCCTAAAGCGTAAACACTATTATTTCAGATCTGGGACTTGAGACCTGGGGCAAAAACATAGGAAATGCGTCATCCTGCACAGAGACACTTCTGTTGTCTTGTAGGGTTTGTTTTTTTTGTGTGTGTGTGTATTTTTCTGAAGCTGGAAACGGAGAGAGACAGTCAGACAGACTCCTGCATGTGCCCGACCGGGATCCACCCGGCACGCCCACCAGGGGTGACGCTCTGCCCACCAGGGGGCGATGCTCTGCCCCTCCGGGGCGTTGCTCTGCTGCGACCAGAGCTACTCTAGCACCTGGGGCAGAGGCAAAGGAGCCATCCCCAGCGCCCGGGCCATCTTTGCTCCAATGGAGCCTCGCTGCGGGAGGGGAAGAGAGAGACAGAGAGGAAGGAGGGGGGCGTGGAGAAGCAGATGGGTGCTTCTCCTATGTGCCCTGGCCGGGAATCGAACCCGGGTCCCTCGCACGCCAGGCCGACGCTCTACCACTGAGCCAACCAGCCAGGGCCTATTTTGTAGGACTTTTGTTTGTTTGTGTGTTTGATAGTGTCCCTTTAAGCTTTGTCATGGTTAAATGTTGATCGCTGGCTCGTGTAACCGAGGGGCAAGGGGCAGGGAGTAACCATGACCCCTCAGGCCACAGCACATGGTCAGCACCTCTTGAAGTCCTCACTGGCCCTCGGCCACCGGCCTTCACCGACTCCCCAGCCTTACCCTCTGCCCGCCGGCTGTTGACCAGGGTTTCGCCCTCAGCAAACAAACAGGGCAGCAGAATCCTAAACCGGTTTGGTGACCACTCTTGTGGCGTCCGGCCACTCTTGGTAAACACTGGGAGAGCTTGACCGCACGGGAAAAGTAACCTCCGCCCCTCTCCCTTGCAGGTGGTCACCAGGTGCTGTCGTGGGAGGCGTCAGAATCAGAGCAGCCGTCTCAGCAGGCGTGGCCCAGACTCCGAAACGGGCCGGGCGTCCCTCAGGTCACCTCTCCTGCAGGACCCGGAGCTCGGGAAGTGTGGCTCAGTGGGCAGGCGGGTCCTCCCGTGTCCTGGGCCGGCTGCAGAGGTCTGGGGCGGGCCCTTCTCCTCACGGGAGGGGGGCACTCTGGTGATCTGCAGTGGGGCCTCTGGACAGCACAAAGGGGCAAGGATCTCAGGACAACGGGGTTGGTTTGAGCCCTCTGCAATGTAACTTCTGCGCTCCTGCCCAATGGCAGCTCAGAGGGAGGTGTCACCCGGGCTGAGTGGCACTGGGTTTGCAGCAGTCTCTCCCTGCATGGGTCTTCCCTACCCCCTTTGAGAAGGTCTGGGGGACGCGGCTCTGTCACCTGCCTCTTCCTGTCCCCTGCGACCCAGCACGAGACACAGAAGCACCAAACTCTAGAGCAGGGGTCCCCAAACTACGGCCCGCGGGCCACATGCGGCCCCCTGAGGCCATGTATCCGGCCCCCGCCGCACTTCCGGAAGGGGCACCTCTTTCATTGGTGGTCAGTGAGAGGAGCATAGTTCCCACTGAAATACTGGTCAGTTTGTTGATTTAAATTTACTTGTTCTGTATTTTAAATATTGTATTTGTTCCCGTTTTGTTTTTTTTACTTTAAAATAAGATATGTGCAGTGTGCATAGGGATTTGTTCATAGTTTTTTTTTATAGTCCGGCCCTCCAATGGTCTGAGAGTCAGTGAACTGGCCCCCTGGGTAAAAAGTTTGGGGACCCCTGCTCTAGAGCCTCATGTTGATTGAACTTAAATCACCTGCCCGCCTTCACCCAAACCCTGCATATTGCTGAGCGATCGGTGGATAAAACTGATACGCAGGAATTGCTTCAAAGCAGCCCGCTGCTGAGCGGGGGTGTTCCGTGCGGCTGTGGTGGAAACGGGACTGGTCAGCGGTCCGAGTGTCTGGCGCTGCTGCTCGGCACCTGGTGTTTCTGGCTTTTCTTTTATTTGCACTCTGTGGGTTTCACGTTTTTATTTAAAAAATGTTTTTAAAATACCATTTTTAAAGTTAGCTCGTGCTTATTAATAAGACCGTCTCTGTGCACTGACCGCCCTGGCCTGTATGATGCTAGCGATGGCTTCTTACGGTGGTTAGTCCCACATTCTTCAGTGACCCCCAGAAGCAGAGCTGCTTCAGCGCAGTTGTTAGTAGAGAAAAATGTCAAATGTTTCCCTGAAAGACACAAGAGGAAGAACTCATTAGACAGCCTCTTGCTTGACCCACGGATCCCAAAACTCGATGAAAAAGATTGTTGTGCGTTCCTCCCCGTAAGTCCAAGGAAAATGCCCCCAACTCAGTCTCTTCGTCTGTTTTATTTCTCGAGCCTCCGAGCCACCCGCTGCAGTGCGGAGGTCCGTAGACCCGATGCATCTCCTCCTACCCCGGAGCTCGTTAAAGAAAGCCCGAGGCAGGACCCAGGCCTCCGGGCTACGTCTTCTCATGCCGTTCTTCCTTCTGCAAGGACTTGCGGAGTGTCTGCTATGTTCCAGGCGGAGAAGACAGAGCAGCTGGACGTCTGGGTCCTCTTGGCCAAGCTTCCATTATCGTGGGGGGTGGGGGAGGACTATGGGGAAAAAGTGCTGAGCCGTGTGACCCTGCCATTCCGCCCCGGGAGCAACGAGACCCTGCCCACAGAAGCGCGTGCCCGTGAGTGTTCATAGCAGCACGGCCTGCGAGAGCAGAGGGCTGGGAACCACCCGGGTGCCGTCCATCGGCCGATGCCTGGGTGAACAGTGGGTGCTGCGTGCACACAGGGGGGAGCATTACTCAGCGTTGAAAAGGGTGGTACCAGCTGCGACGTGGACGGACCTGGGGAACAGGGTACCGAGGAAAAGAAGCCAGTGGAAAGGAACGCACGCTGTGTGATTCTGTCCTCCCGACGGGTCTCCAGTCCGCAGAGAAGTGAGGGAACGGTGGTTCCCAGCGGGAGGCACTGGTGGCTCAGGGGGCGATGGTTCTCCAGCTGCAGGGTGCCCTTGGGGGGTGAGGGAAATACCTCAGAATGCACTGGGGATGGTGGCCCACCTCTGTGAATCTGCCAGAAAGCACTGAATGTGTCCCTTGAAGTGGGTGAATTGTGTGATTTGTGAATTCTATCTCAATAAAGCTAATTTTTTTTTTTTAAAGAAAGAACTATAATATATGTATAGGGCCATAAACTCTACAGAGAGAAATTAAGTGAGCAGGGGTTGGCGCGTGCCAGGGGAGTTAGACTCTCTCTGAGCCCCTTTTCCAGCGTTGTCTAATTTCCGTCAATCAGGAAATCCTGAAAGGTCCTCAGAGGCGCCGTCAACGGACGGCGTCCCCCGAGCTCCGCCACTCTCCTCCTTTAATTAAACGGAGTCCCCACAGGCACAGAAGCATCCAGAAGGGCTCCCACCCGCGGGAAGCCCGGGGCTTGCCCGGGAGAGCCCTGTCTACCTGCCACGGGAAGCCCCTCCGCCGGGATTCTGCCTAAGGGGACACCGAGTCTCCCGGGACCTGAGCACCCAGGGGTGCCTGCCTCTGAGACGCGGTCCCGTCAACACCTGACCGGAACTTAGCTGGTCCTACAGCACCAGACCCGCTGGGTCCTCAGCATCAGAACGTCCGTGCCGCCCCGGCCACCGTCCCACCTCCGCGCTGTCTGGCCACCGCGGGGCCCGCGTGCTGAGCACGGGACGAGCTTGTTGCTCGGGGCTGTCCTGAGCCTTCCGACAGTTTTCCCTGGGCAGACCGCTCTGCGGGGGGCTTTGCGACCAACCGGAGAGGGGGACCTAGGGCTGGACAGCAGGGTGTGATGTGACAGTATGCTTCCTGAGCCGGGGACAGTGACCCAGGACGGGAGGAGCACCAGGAGGGAGCGGAGGAGGGCCGTGTGGCTCACGGGGAGGCCAGAGACCACGGGCCTTGGAGATGGGTTTAGGGAGAGAGCCCGGGACGAGCTGCCACTGCCCACTGCTCCCGGGGACCCTCAGCGCTGAGCAGACGCACACGGGGGGGGCAGGCAGGAGAGAGGGACGGGGATGGGGACAGGAACGGCGTGGGCTTACGTCCGGGACGGAGAGCCACGGCCCTTTGTTCCGACAGTTGTTCAAGCCCGGGAGCTCGGGGGTGGCCCGAGGGGAGGGTCCCAATACAGTATTCATAGAGGGTCCGCCAGAGCAGGGGGCCCTCGTCCTTGTAGCTGGTCCTGGTGTTGCCCACCGGGCCCGGAGCTAAAGCAGAAGCAGGGCTTCCATGTGCTCTGCAGGGCGGTGACATTGTCCATCCGTCTGTGCACTGCTAGGCCAGTCTGCCCCGGTTCCCCCGTCCCTCGGGCCAAGGGAAGTCCCTGCTTCTTCCTGTCCTGACTCACGTTCTCACCCCCTGAGGGTCTTGGGAGTCCTGGGCCCGTCACCCAGCTCTCACTATGAGCTTGCCCGCCCGCTGTTCCTTACCGGTGCGTGCAGAGCTGGCCCGCTGCCCCCGTCCCCAGACACCCGGGGGCCCGGTGCCCGCCGGCACAGTGACCCCGACACGTACTGACCCCGACACGTGCTGACCCCGTCCCCAGACACCCGGGGGCCCGGGGCCCGCCGGCACAGTGACCCCGACACGTGCTGACCCCGACACATGCTGACCCCGTCCCCAGACACCCGGGGGCCCGGGGCCCGCCGGCACAGTGACCCCGACACGTGCTGACCCTGACACGTGCTGACCCCGTCCCCAGACATCTGGGGGCCCGGTGCCCGCCGGCACAGTGACCCCGACACGTACTGACCCCGACACGTGCTGACCCCATCCCCAGACACCCGGGGGCCCGGGGCCCGCCGGCACAGTGACCCCGACACGTACTGACCCCGACACGTACTGACCCCGACACGTGCTGACCCCGTCCCCAGACACCCGGGGGCCCGGTGCCCACCGGCACAGTGACCCCGACATGTGCTGACCCCGTCCCCAGACACCCGGGGGCCTGGTGCCCACCGGCACAGTGACCCCGACACGTACTGACCCCGACAGGTACTGACCCCGACACATGCTGACCCCGTCCCCAGACACCCGGGGGCCCGGTGCCCGCCGGCACAGTGACCCCGACACGTACTGACCCCGACACGTGCTGACCCCGTCCGTCATCAGAGCTCTCCTCCTCCACTCTGACTGTGCGGACAAAGCCAGCTCGGCCTGTTAGGCGGGTGAGTCCTGACCAGACCCTGAACGTCTGTGTCCGGAGCCCCGCGCGGAGCCACGGGGACTGCCTTCTCGGAAAGGCGAAGACCGCTCTCCGGGGCGGCTCTGTTCCAGACGATGGAGGCGGAGGAGCCCAGCCCCCTGTCTTTCTGCGAGCCTGGGCGTCCCACCCCGCCACGTCCAGCCTCCTCCAGCCCCCGTGCCAGCCCGTCGACCCCCACTGCCTGCTCCCCTCCCCACACGGACTCCACGATGGCACCATCTACCCCAAGGGAGTCTTTACCGTTAGGGGCCGTCGGCGGCGCCCACTCTGCGTGCTGCGTCGTTATCCAACACAACAGTCATCGTCTGAACGTTCAGCTTTTTATTTATTTATTTACTTATTATTTTTTATTTATTTACAGGGACAGAGAGAGAGAGAGTCAGAGAGAGGGATAGATAGGGACAGACAGACAGGAACAGAGAGAGATGAGAAGCATCAATCATCAGTTTTTCATTGTGACACCTTAGTTGTTCATTGATTGCTTTCTCATATGTGCCTTGACCACGGGGCTACAGCACACCGAGTAACCCCTTGCTTGAGCCAGTGACCTTGGGTCCAAGCTGGTGGGCTTTGCTCAAACCAGATGAGCCCGCGCTCAAGCTGGCGACCTCGGGGTCTCGAACCTGGGTCCTCGGCATCCCAGTCCGACGCTCTATCCACTGCGCCACCGCCTGGTCAGGCTGAACGTTCAGCTTTAAATAGCCGCGTACCTTCCCCGAAAAGAAGGCGGCTGAGTGAGTGGTGGATGGGGGCTCCGTGGCGATCCTGTGTGCGGTCGGCATCTGACGTCTGGACCCGCTGCTGTTTAGTGGAAAATGTATTACGTGGCGCATTTTCTCATCATTCAGACCTGCTTGGGGAGAGGACAGTGCTCGGTGGTTAGAAAGTCTGGTTATACCTCCGGTGTGATCAGATAGAACAGAGTGTGTCCCCGCAGCTGGGATTGGGGTTCAGGGGCTGGCGGGCTGGGTGGAGGGGGTGGACCGGCAGGTGGTCCTGCTGTCTGTGTGCATGGACACCCCCACGCCCCACCCATCTGGAGAACAGACGTTTAGACAGGGAACCGAGGTCAGCAGTGACGTTTGTCACCGGGCACCTCAGCCCCTGGGTGCTGGTGTGGCCCTCACCCCTGCTGTGCTCACAGGGACCCCACGGCCTTCCCTTCCCGATGCCTCGGCCGTGATCGCCATGATCTGTCAGGCAGGTCGGTGAGCCGTGGAGAAGGTCACTGAGGTCACAGCATTTGTTCACAAACCAAACAGCCACAGGGTCGGCCTTATTCATATTGTCGTGCAGGCTGCCGCCCGTGCTCAGATGGGGGCAAATGCAGCCTTTCCATGTCCCCGGAATTGTTCCAGTAACTATTTAGGAACGACCTTTCTCCCCTCAAGTTCGTGAATCCAGAAGCCCCTGGGGTCCCGTGAAGACTGCGACCCTAACCCAGGGCCTCCCTCTTGACCCTGCTGTGTCTTGTCTTAATAGGTAAGAGGGAGGAAGTGATTTCACACAGGACGCGTCCGGGTCTCCAAAGAGCCTTAAATCACAGGAGACGGCGTTTTGTGTTTTTGGAAAATAACGCGCCCATTTGTATACTTTGAAAACACGCCACCACACCTCAGCCAGGTGAGAGTCCTTTCCCCTCCGAATGTGTGGATCGCTCTCTGGCCTCAAGGGGAGCCTCGTGCCTCTCGGGGCCCGGGCACTGAATTTGGATGGTGTTAGGAGGTTAAAAACCCCCAGAACTTAGACGTGTCCTTGTCTGGCATGGGGTCTCCCTCTTTCTTCCGTAGGCTTGCTCTCTCCCACACGCGGGGAGAAGGTGCCTGCCCTGCCGTTCCCGGGTTCTTTTGCGAAAATAAGATGCGTGTCGACGCCATTTCTGTGGAGTTTTCGACTCACAGTATCTGAGTCCTCTGTAAGGGTCGCTTGTGGTTGTGTCGTGCATGAGACTGCCGGCAGCACATTGTTTTTTTTGTGGGGTTTTTTTTGTATTTTTCTGAAGCTGGAAACGGGGAGAGACAGTCAGACAGACTCCCGCATGTGCCCAACCGGGATCCACCCAGCACGCCCACCAGGGGCGACGCTCTGCCCACCAGGGGGTGATGCTCTGCCCCTCCGGGGCATCGCTCTGCTGCAACCAGAGCCACTCTAGCGCCTGGGGCAGAGGCCAAGGAGCCATCCCCAGCGCTCAGGCCACCTTTGCTCCAATGGAGCCTTGGCTGCAGGAGGGGAAGAGAGAGACAGAGAGGAAGGAGAGGGGGAGGGGTGGAGAAGCAGATGGGCGCTTCTCCTGTGTGCCCTGGCCGGGAATCGAACACGAGTCCCCCGCACGCCAGGCTGATGCTCTACCGCTGAGCCAACCGGCCAGGGCAGCACATTGTTAATAAAGCTCTCTGGCGCCTGTCCCGGGCATGGAGGTCCACGGCCAGCCTCCCAGAACACAGTTCGCCCCAAAGGACCGGACTAGGAGGGCTAACGCGAGCCTCTGGTCCCCGCCTGCTTGCCACGCTTGTGTTTTTGGTAGAAAAACAGGGCAGATGAGGAATGTGCCACCATCATCCAACAGTCAACGCCTGCCTCACACATCTTAGTCCGTTTTCAGGACACGGAAGTGGAAGGTGGTGGGGCATAGCAATCAGTGAGCGCTTCTTGGAGGAGGCGTGCTTCAGCGAGGCTTGGAGGGTATGTGATTTTGGGGAAGACCACTTGGAGAATGAGGGCCACGGGGTGAATGCCGAAGGCATTGATGTTCAAGAAGTCTTTCTGTAGCGGGACACCGGTCGACCTTTCTTGGGGGCGGGCCGTGTAGTTCAGAGACAGGAATCCCATTGGAAAAGCTTGTGGGTGATCTCTGGCCACAGGACTAGGTTTCGGCTCTGGCTGCTTTATGCTTCCTGTCCTGCGCGGGCCCTGGGGATACTGGTTTCTTCATTTGGGAAAAAAAAAAAAAATCCATCTGTTAATATTTAATTCACAGTGCTCTTGTGAAACGTAATTAGGAAATGGCTATAAAATATTTATGACGTCCTCTCATACTCGGGGAACCTCAAAGTATGATTTTCCTTTCATCCCACGCAAGGATAGCCTCCGGGTTCAAGCGGCACGGTTCTATGAGGAATGTGGTATCGAAGAGTCTTTATTTTCTGGAAGAAAGCAACAAATAAGAAATTAGATTAGATCTCTATTGAAAAGAGGAAAGAGAAACCCAATAAAAGCAAGAAATAAGTGCCACTTTAGGCATTTGGAGAACAGATGCACTTTTCCTCGAGTCCCCTGGTCACCCCACACGAGGAGTGACTAACCAGAGACATCAGCAGGTGCTATATTTATGGGCAATGAAGGCGCCATGCTGAGCGGTGACTCACGGACTCCTTGTTGACTCTTGGTGCGGCACCACGAGAAGGTCACCTCTCCTGCAAGGCTCTGTCCCCCAAGCCCACGGCTCCAGTTTAGTCATCAGAAAGGCAGCAGAGAAACCCAGAGGGAGGGACCTTCTCAGAAATATCCGACTGTCAGAGTTGTGACAATTCTCGTAAGCTGTCACAGCGTAGAAGAGGCTAAGGAGGCATGATGACTAACCCCGAAATCACACGCTGGGTGGCATCCTGGGACAGAAGCAGGTCGTCTTCGGGAAGACGAGGAAAATCTTTAGGAAGTCTGTAGTCCGGTTAATAATAGTCCTGAACCAAAGTTGGGGTCATCGTTCTGACAAAGGTGCCGCACTTATACGAGATGTTAACAGTAGGGGAACTGGATGAAGGATATATGGGCAATCTCTCTGCACCCATTACAGCTTTTCTGGAAATCTAAAATTATTCCAAAATTAAAAAAAAAAAAAAAAAAAAAGCAAAAAATACTACAGAACAAGAAAAGCGTCAAGGAAAGAAAAGCTGGTTCCTGTACAACTCACTCTAGTGTGACAATTTAATCTACTGCAGGGAAGATACCGACCTCCCGGCCACATTCCGTGTTCTCCACAATGGGTGTATCCCTGACACGCGTGACGGGGTCAGAGGCGAGGGCACAGGCCCCAGAACCAGCCCTTGATGTGGACACGGTTTAGAATGCGTCCAGCCCCCCTCCTCAGACAGCACTCCGTACGTGTGGGATTACCGGTCCCGGGTAATACTACTGGCTCAGGGAGTCCAGTATTTCCCATTATGACCTTGGCTGCTTCACACCCTTCTTCTCTAACAAACGGAGGGGGAGCGGAATTTCTTGCCACGTGTCATGAGCGTTCCATGCAGGAGGTCCCACCAGGGTCTGGCGGGAGGAATGCCCCCTTGCTGCCGGGAAGGTCAGCTTTTTTATGCTGTTCACGCCTTCGACTGATTGGGCGAGGCCCACTCACATCAGGCAGAGCAATCTGCTTTACATCTACCTATTTAAACTTTCTTCTACCCAGTTAAACGTCAGTGTTCCTATTTCACTGTGGCTCTTGTCCACACACCGTGCTCACAGCAGCCCTCAGCGTCATGCCTGAGCAGTCAGGGTGGCAGAGGACCTGGAGCCCTATCCCGTCCCCATTAGGACGCAGAGCCCTGTCACATCCCTGTCACCTTAGGGTGAGAGGCTGGGCCGCCCCCCGGCAGCAGAGGGTCAGTGGGACAGAAGACGGGGGGCCGCCTCGGGTCACCAGGAACTGAGGGGTCTGCAGCCCCAGGGCACAAGGGCCTGATGGTCCCAGCAGCCACGCGGGGGAGTGTGCACGTGAGTGGGCACCTCCTTCCCGGGGCTTCAGGGTCACCGACTGCCCACGCCTGGGAAGGAGAGAAGAGCGGGCAGGTGTCCAGTCCCCGGCCAGGGTGGGCTCCAAGGCGGTCACAGCACTGAGACCCTGTAGTCGGGTCAGCGGGTGTCGGGTCAGTGCCAGCAGACAGCGCCCTCCCGAGCGCCGCTGACCCTAAGCAACCTCCGGGAGGGCTCGGCAATGCTGCCCTCCCTGCAGCCGGAGCCCTGAGCCCCGTGTCCGGGACCAGTGTCAGCACGTGCTCTGCAGGACGTCCAGGCCGCGCTCCCTCGGCCGGAACTGCGCCTGCGCGCTCAGAGCCTCACACCGGCCACGCGCATGCGCGCTGGGTCACCAGCGTCTGGGTCGCGCGCGGACAAGCCGAGCTCACGTTCCGCAGCGTCTGCAGGCACTGCCCGCCGCAAAGGCCACCCGAGGGCAGGGGGCAGCCGGTGTCGGTGTGGCGCTGTGGCCACGGCTGCTCTCCAGCCTGGGTGCCGCCACCACCATAGACACTACGCCTGCATATCTCTGGAGGCCAGAACCGCCCCCAACCTGTGTGCACCAATCGCAGTCCACCCTCAGTCCGCATGCACCAATCACACTTCACCCCTGTCCTCACCAATCACAGGCCACCCCTGTCCTCACTAATCACAATCTATCCCTATCTTCATGCACCAACCTCAGTCCCATCTCCTTTCTCATGAACCAACCACAATCCATCCCGTCCTCACTCATTGATCACAGTCCATCCCCGTCCTCGTGCACCTACTACAGTCCCACCCCCAGTCGGCATGCACCAATCACAGTCCAAGCCCATCCCCTCGCACCAATCACATTCCTACCACCATCCTCATGCACCGACCACAGCCCCACCCCCAGTCCTCATACACCAATCACATTCCATCCCTGTCCTCATCAATCACAGTCTACCCCATCTTCACATACCAACCACAGTCCCACCCTCATTCTTATGAACCAACCACAGTCAATCCTCGTCCTCACTCACCATTCACAGTCCATCCCCGTCCTCGTGTACCAACCACACTCACACCCCCAGTCCGCATGCCCCTATCACATTCCATCCCTCTCCTCATCAATCACAGTCCATCGCCATCCTCACATACCAATCACAGCCCCACCTCTAGGCGTCTTGCACCAATCACAGTCTATCCCTGTCCTCATTCGCCAACCACACTCCATCTCCCTCCTCCCGTACCAATCACAGTCCCACGAACCAGAGTCCATCCTCGTCCTCCCTCAGGCCACTCACCAATCACAGTCCATCCCCATCCCCACTCACCAATCACAGTCCATCCCCGTCCTCACACACCAATCACAGTTCATCCCGTCTTCACAACTCAATCACAGTCCATCCCCATCCTCACACACCAATCATAGTCCATCCCCATCCTCACGCACCAATCAGTTCATCCCCATTTCACTCCTCAAACGCACTCCATCCCCGTCCTCACGCACCAATCACAGTCCATCCCCGTCCTCACGCACCAATCACAGTCCATCCCCCGTCCTCACGCACCAATCACAGTCCATCCCCTTCCTCATTCACCAATCACAGTCCATCCCCGTCCTCACTCACCAATCACAGTCCATCCTCGTCCTCACGTATCAATTACAGTCCATCCCCTTCCTCACTCACCAATCACAGTCCATCCCCGCCGTCAAGCAGCAACCACAGTCCCACCCCTTGTCACCTGCAGGAAGACAGGTGCCGTGGGAGGACCCCAGCCAGCACAGGCCTCGCTCCCTCCTGTCTCACTGAGGACAGGGATACTTGCCCCCAATGGTGGAGAAAGCCCCCCTTCCCTGAGGGAATAACCAGTCCAGAGTTTCGGCCAGTCCCAGTCCGGCTGAGCAGTCAGCCCGGGCCTGGTGGGAGGGTACAGACCCCAGCCCCCGCCTCCTCCTCCAGGAAGGCCACATGGGAGCCCCCCACCCACCATGCCCAGAGCCGGACCCTGACAACCTCCTGATGGAAGGAGATATGGACGGGGGTGGGGGGGCGGTTGCTTGCCAGGCCCACCCCCAGCCCGCATGCACCAGTCATAGTCCATCCCCAGTCCACATGCACCACATTTCACCCCTGTCCTCATTCACCAATCACAGTCTATCCCCGTCTTCACACACCAACCTCAGTCCCACCTCCCTTCTTGTGAACCAACCACAATCCAACCCATCCACACTCATTGATAACAGTCCGTCCCCATCCTCGTGCACCTACTACAGTCCCACCCCCAGTCGGCATGCACCAATCACAGTCCATCTCCTTCCCCGCGCACCAATCACGCTCCTACCACCATCCTCATGCACCGACCACAATCCCACCCCCAGACCTCATACACCAATCACATTCCATCCCTGTCCTCATCAATCACAGTCTACCCCGTCTTCACATACCAACCACAGTCCCACCCTCATTCTTATGAACCAACCACAGTCAATCCTCGTCCTCACTCACCAATTACAGTCCATCCCCGTCCTCGTGTACCAACTACACTAACACCCTCAGTCCGTATGCCCCTATTACATTCCATCCCTCTCCTCATCAATCACATTCCATCCCCAACCTCCCGCACCAACCACAGTTCCACCTCCTGTCCTAACGAATCAGAATCCATCCCTGTCTTCACGCAACAACCATAGTTTCACCTTGTGCACTAACCACACTCCCACTCCCAGTCCTCACTGACTAATCACAGTCCATTCCGTTCCTCAATCACCAATCACACTCCATCCCCGTCCTCACTCACCAATCACAGTCTATCTCTGTTCTCACACACCAACCACAGCCCCACCCCCAGGTCTCATGCACTAATCAGAGTCTACCCCATTTCATGCATCAATCACTGTCCATCTCCGTCCTCATGCACCAGCCTCAGTCCCACCCCCCAGTCCTCAAGCACCAGTCATAGTCTATCTCTGTCCTCACTCACCAATCACAGTGCATCTCCTTCCTCACGCACCAATCACACAGTCCATCCTCGTCCTCACTCACCAATCACAGTCTATCTCTGTTCTCACACACCAACCACAGCCCCACCCCCAGGTCTCATGCACTAATCAGAGTCTACCCCATTTCATGCATCAATCACAGTCCATCTCCGTCCTCATGCACCAGCCTCAGTCCCACCCCCCAGTCCTCAAGCACCAGTCACAGTCTATCCCTGTCCTCACTCACCAATCACAGCCCATGCCCGTCCTCACTCACCAACCACAGTTCCACCTTTATTATCAAGAACCAACCACAATCCATCCACAGCCTTACTCAAGCCAATCACAGTCCACCCTCATCCTCGTGCACCAACTACAGTCCTTCCCTCAATTCTCACACACCAATCACAGTTCATTCCCATCCTCAATCACCAACCACAATCCATCCCCATCCTCATTCACCAGTCACATTCCATTCCCGTCGTCAGGCACCAACCACAGTCCCACTTCCATTCTCATGAACCAACCACAATCTATCCCCGTCCTCGTGCACCTGCACTGACCACAGTCCCACCTCCAGTCCTAACGAACCAATCACAGTCCATCCCCGTCCTCACACACCAATCACAGTCCATCCCCATCCTCACACACCAATCACAGTCCATCCCCATCCTCACATACCAATCACAGTGCATGTCCTTCCTCACGCACCAATCACACAGTCTGTCCCCGTCCTCACTCACCAATCAGAGTTCATCCCCTTCCTCATGCACCAATCAGAGCCCATCCCGTCCTCACAAACCAATCACAGTGCATCTCCTTCCTCACGCAACAATCACACAGTCCGTCCCTGTCCTCACGCACCAATCACTGCATTTCCTTCCTCACACACCAATCACAGTGCATCTCCTTCCTCACATCTCAATCACAGGCCATACCCGTCCTCATTCACCAGAGTCCATCCCCTTCCTCACACACCAGTCACAGTCCAGCCCCATCCTCACACACCAATCACAGTCCATCCCCATCCTCACTCACCAATCACAGTCCATCCCCATCCCCACTCACCAATCACAGTCCATCCCCGTCCTCACACACCAATCACAGTTCATCCCGTCTTCACAACTCAATCACAGTCCATCCCCATCCTCACACACCAATCATAGTCCATCCCCATCCCTATGCACCAACCACAGTCCATCCCCATCCTCACGCACCAATCATAGTCCATCCCCATCCTCATGCACCAACCACAGTCCATCCCCGTCCTCACGCACCAATCACAGTTCATCCCCATCCTAACGCCTCAATCATAGCCCCTCCCCCGTCCTTACTCACCAATCACAGTGTATTCCATCCTCATGCACCAGAGTCCATCCTTGTCCTCACCAATCACAGTCCATCCTCGTCCTCACGCACCAATCACAGTCCATCCCCTTCCTCACTCACCAATCACAGTCCATCCCCGCCGTCACGCAGCAACCACAGTCCCACCCCTTGTCACCTGCAGGAAGACAGATGCCGTGGCAGGAACCCAGCCAGCACAGGCCTTGCTCCCTCCCGTCTCACTGAGGACAGGGATACTTGCCCCCGATGGTGGAGAAAGCCCCCCTTCCCTGAGGGAAGAACCGGCCCAGAGTTTCGGCCAGTCCCAGTTCAGCTGAGCAGTCAGCCCAGGCCTGGTGGGAGGGTACAGACCCCTCCCACCGCCACCTCTTCCAGGAAGGCCACATGGGAGCCCCCCACCCACCATGCCCAGAGTCGGACCTTGACAACCTCCTGATGGAAGGAGACATGGGGGGCGGTTGCTTACCAGGCCCACCCCCAGCCCGCATGCACCAATCATAGTCCATCCCCAGTCCGCATGCACCAATCACATTTCACCCCTGTCCTCGTTCACCAATCACAGTCTATCCCCATCTTCATGCACCAACCTCAGTCCCACCTCTTTTCTTGTGAACCAACCACAATCGATCCCGTCCACACTCATTGGCCACAGTCCATCCCGTCCTCGTGCACCTACTACAGTCCCACCCCCAGTCAGCCTGCACCAATCACAGTCCATCCCCATCCCTGCGCACCAATCACACTCCTTATACCATCCTCATGCACCAACCACAGTCCATCCTCGTCCTCATTCACCAATCACAGTCAATCCCCATCCTCCCGCACCAACCACAGTCCCACCTCCCGTCCTAATGGACCAGAGTCCATCCCCATCCTCACGCAACAACCATAGTTTCACCCCCAGGCCTCACGTACCAATCATAGGCTATCCCCGTTGCACCAACCACAATCCCACCCCCTGTCCTCACTGGCCAATCACAGTCCATTTCGTTCCTCAATCACCAATCACACTCCATCCCCGTCCTCACTCACCAATCACAGTCTATATCTGTTCTCCACACCAACCACAGTCCCACCCCCAGGCCTCATGCACCAATCAGAGTCTACCCCGTCCTCAAGCACCAGTCACAGTCTATCCCTGTCCTCACTCACCAGTGACAGCCCATACTCGTCTTCACTCACCAACCACAATCCCACTTCCATTCTCATGAACCAATCACCATCCATCCCCATTCTTACTCACCAATCACAGTCTATCCTCGTCCTCACGCCTCAATCACAGTCCATCCCCCATCCTTACTCACCAATCACAGTCCATCCTCGTCCTCACACACCACAGTCCATTCCCTTTCTCACGCACCAATCACAGTGCATGTCCTTCCTCACGCACCAATCACACAGTCTGTCCCCATCCTCACTCACCAATCAGAGTTCATCCCCTTCCTCATACACCAATCAGAGCCCATCCCATCCTCACAAACCAATCACAGTGCATCTCCTTCCTCACGCACCAATCACACAGTCTGTCCCCGTCCTCACACACCAATCACAGTACATTTCCTTCCTCACACACCAATCACAGTGCATCTCCTTCCTCACATCTCAATCACAGTCCATACCCATCCTCATTCTCCAGAGTCCATCCCCTTCCTCACACACCAATCACAGTCCATCCCCATCCTAACGCCTCAATCATAGCCCCTCCGCCATCCTTACTCACCAATCACAGTTTACCCTGTCCTCATGCACCAGAGTCCATCCTTGTCCTCACCAATCACAGTGCATCCCCTGTCCTCACGCACCAATCACAGTCCATCCCTGTTCTCACACACCAATCACAGTCCATCCTCATCCTCATGCACCAATCACAGTCCATCCCCTTTCTCACGCACCAATCAGTCCATCCCCGTCCTCACACACCAATCACAGTCCATCCCCTGTCCTCACTCACCAATCACAGTCCATCCCCTGTCCTCACGCACCAATCACAGTCCATCCCTGTCCTCATGCACCAATCACAGTCCAGCCCCGCCCTCACGCAGCAACCACAGTCCCACCCCTTGTCACCTGCAGGAGGACGCTTGCCCTGGGAGGACCTCCGCTGGCACTGTCCTTGCTCCCTCTGGTCTCACTGAGGGCAGGGATACCTGCCCCGGATGGCATGGCGGAAAAGCTCCTCAAGGCCATGTGGGAGGGAGCCCCTGGCCCAGAGCGGGACCCTGACAACCTCCTGCTGGAAGGAGACATGGGGGGCAGGTCGCTTGCCTAAGAACCCCTCCTGCCCACGTGTCAGAACGTACAGATACAACAGACCTGGCACCAAAATGAGGGGCGATTTCAAAATGCATCTGAAGCCATTACATTTAAAGAAGCAATTGATATTTTTTATTAATGAAAGGAGAACATCAGGAAAGCCAACGACAAGTCAAAGAAAGTTGCTCAATGGTGCAAACGGGGTGCAAAGCCCACTTTTATTGCACGGGTGACACAGTGCGCGGTGCAAGAGTTGAAGGACGGCAGCAGCTGCACCGTCGTCCCTGACCTGGAAAGCGCATGTGGCAATATCCCCTCGTTTTTTTTTGCCAGCGGCGTACTTCTGGACTTGGGTGACCCTGCGTCCAAGTGGCCCCACTGGACAAATGACCTTAAAGCAGCCGCCTCCTCTTCATCTGGAAAACTGGGCCTTCCTCCTTGGGGGGCCGCCACCTGCAAGTCTTGAGTTCTTTCCCTGGAGTAGCCTTTGCAAGGTGCAAACTCATCTCAAAATGTGAGATTATTGCCTGACCAGGCGGCGGCGCAGTGGACAGAGTGTCGGACTGGGACGCGGAGGACCCAGGTTCGAGACCCCGAGGTTGCTGGCTCCTTAGTTGCTCATTGATTGCTTTCTCACATGTGCCTTGACCGTGGGCCTTCAGCAGACCGAGTGACCCCTTGCTCAAGCCAGCAACCTTTGAGAAGGAAGACCCCCCATACGAAGGGACATTGCAATTTCCCCTTCCATGTACCTCTGACCACTGACCCCTCCCATGTGTCTCTGACCACTGACTTGATTGTCGCGTCCAAGCACGTGGTCCTCTCCTCTCTGAACCACTCACATTTCAACACAAAAACTCGCCTGACCAGGTGGTGGCACAGTGGATAGAGCGTCCGACTGGGATGCGGAAGGACCCAGGTTCGAGACCCTGAGGTCACCAGCTTGAGCGCGGGCACATCTGGTTTGAGCAAAGCTCACCAGCTTGGACCCAAGGTCGCTGGCTGGAGCGAGGGGTCACTCGGTCTGCTGAAGGCCCACGGTCAAGGCACCTATGAGAAAGCAATCAATGAACAACTAAGGAGCCACAACGAAAAATTGATGTTTCTCATCTCTCTCCCTTCCTGTCTGTCCTTCTTTCTGACTCTGCCACACACACACACAAAAGTAAGATTATTTCTTCCAATACTGTGGCTTTTTCCCCTGCCCCCTCACCAGGAAACCTCCCACAGACAGTTAACACATGCACCCCCCCCCCCCAGCTCTTGGTCACCATGGCTGCTGATAAGAAGAAAAATCTCTCTCCCCTTTGTGGAAAAGAAATGGGGTTTCCTCCTCGTCCCGAAACGGAAAAGATTTCCACCGAGGCCTTAAAACGGGGGTCGCAACCTCGGGATGAAGCGTCGCCGTGCTTTGCAGGAAGCAGGAGGACCCAGGAGTTGGCGGAGAGAGAACTCGGGCAGTCATTACAATCGGTCCCTCGAAGTGCTTACCCATAATAGGCTTGTCTTTAAAAAAAAAAAAAAAGGAAAAAAAAGTTATTGCCCGTTTTCTGGGACATAACGGATAATTGCTTAGGAATTTGAAAGTCAAATGTGACATTTGCATGAAGGTTTTGTGGTCACCTCTCCGCTTTGGTGGGTATGATCCGTGGACATAAAAATAAAGAGGGAGAGATTGCCTCTCAAAGGCGGCTGTGAAGGCGACACGATTCCTGCAAACCTTGGCCCGGAGCGGGCAGCTCGCTCTCCTCTGCGAGCCTTGATCCTGTCCGTCTGTCCCTAGTGCTGCCATGGCAACAAATGTTCAACTCCACGGAGAGCAAGGAGGATGGTTCACAGACACAGCGATGGGGTGTGAGTGTCCAAGAAGGCCGCGGAACGGGAGACAGGCATGCACGTGGACATCGTCCCGTCCAAGCAGGGGCTGCAGGGACACATGCCTGACCCGAGGAGTGTTGGGAGAAGGTCCCTGGGCGGGAACTACCTGTCCATCCAATGCTGCCTCGCCCTGAGCCCGTGCACCTCTGGGCCTTCCCTGCACCTGCGCTCTCTGCGTGCACGATTCAGTCCCTACCCTGTCGCCACGCCGGGGACCCACGTCCCCTTGAAGAACTTATTCTGGGCCCTGGCCGGTTGGCTCAGTGGTAGAGCGTCGGCCTGTCGTGCAGAAGTCCCGGGTTCGATTCCCGGCCAGGGCACATAGGAGAAGCGCCCATCTGCTTCTCCACCCCTCCCCCTCTCCTTCCTCTCTGTCTCTCTCTTCCCCTCCCGCAGCCAAGGCTCCATTGGAGCAAAGATGGCCCGGGCACTGGGGATGGCTCCTTGGCCTCTGCCCCAGGTGCTAGAGTGGCTCTGGTCACGGCAGAGCGATGCCCCGGAGGGGCAGAGCGTCGCCCCCTGGTGGGCGTGCCGGGTGGATCCTGGTCGGGCGCATGCGGGAGTCTGTCTGACTGTCTCTCCCTGTTTCCAGCTTCAGAAAAATACAAAAAAAAAAAAAAAAAAAAAGAACTTCTTCTGCACTGTGCATGCGTCGGCTCACACCCACACATGTGCATTTCTGCGAATGCACACATTTAATTAAAGAGGAGGCAGCCCGCCCAAGGTGTTCACCGAGATAAGTGACGAAGGCATGTTGACTCATTTCGGAGCTCCGGGGCGTGACACCCGCACGCATTGAAGTCTCTTGAAGCTGGCGTTTTCCACGTCCGAGGGGTTTTTAACTGGACGGAGATTCCTACCTGCTGGCTGCAGCCGGTGGGGTCGAGGACAGACTGCAGAGGGAGGTTCCTTACCTGGTGGGCGCTGGGTGGCTCTCCTGGCTGCCGCTCCAGAGGGCCGTGGGGTCCCCTGGTTCCACCCGGGCACCCTCAGAACTCAGGGCAGCCCCCCCCCCTGCCATGAGACTGCTACATCTGTTCTGTTTTCTCAATTACGTGGACTTTCTCAGTAGCAATTGGGGTCAGACACCTAGAGAGCCAAAGCCACCCCTCTATTGGCTCCATTCCCTTCCACCCAGGGGTTTTCTGACAAATCTACCCGATCGTCCCCTGAGCGTTAGACAGGTTTGCTTCTAACGGCAGCTCAAGCTCCAGCGTTCAGGCCCATAGCCCTTGTCTCCCCCCTCCCTGCCCGGCCAGCGTCAGCCTGGCTTTGGCCCCGTCCCCCTCACCCAGAAATTACCCAACTGGGTCCTGTCTGTGGGCGCCCGCAGGGTGACATGGACAGCTCATTAGGATCCAGCCCAAGGGTGCCTAGGATTCCGTGCATGGGACATACGGAGGGTCCCAGCTGCAAGTGTCACCGCTCATGGTGGCCCATTTCTCTGGGAAGGAGCATGACACCTTTTTTGAGCCGAGGGGGTCATGTCCCCAGTGTCTCCACGTCATGCACTCAAGACCTCGTAGCAAGACACCGTTGCCTAGCGGTGTTGCCCAGTGGCTCACACGCTGTCATTTCAGTTCTGTCTACAGCTGGGGGCGCTGTGAAGATGCATTTCCTTCCTTCTTTCCTTTCTTCCTTCCTTCCTCCCTTCCTCCTTTCCTCCCTTCCCTTCTCCTTCCTTCCTTCCTTCCTTCCTTCCTTCCTTCCTTCCTTCCTTCCTTCCTTCCTCCCTCCCTTCCTCCCTTCCCTTCCCTTCTCCTTCCTCCCTTCCTTCCTTCCTTCCTTCCTTCCTTCCTTCCTTCCTTCCTTCCTCCCTTCCTCTCTTCCTCCCTTCCCTTCCCTTCTCCTTCCTCCCTCCCTCCCTTCCTCCCTCCCTCCCTCCCTCCCTCCCTCCCTTCCTTCCTTCCTCCCTTTCCTCCCTCCCTCCCTCCCTTCCCTTCCCTTCCTCTTCCTCCCTTCCTCCCTTCCTCCGTTCCTCCCTCCCTCCCTCCCTCCCTCCCTTCCTTCCTTCCTTCTCTCCCTCCCTCCCTCCCTCCCTTCCTTTCTTTCTTCTGTCCTCCTTCCTTTCAGGTGAGAGGGTAAGAGGTGGGAGAGACAGAGACTCCTGCATGGGCCTCTATGGGATCCACCCAGAAAACCCACTTGGGGGCGATGCTCCGCCCATCCGGGGATGCTGTTCTGTTGCCCAGCAAATGAACTATTTTAGCACCGGAAGCGGATGCCATGGAGCCATCCTCAGGGCCGAGGGCCAACTTACTCCAGTAGAGCCATGACTGTGGGAGGAGATGAGAGACAGACAGACAGAGAGAGAGATGCAAGGGGGAGGGGTGGAGAAGCAGATGGGCGCTCCTCCTGTGTGCAAATGACCGGGAATCGAACCCGGGACTTCCACCCGCCAGGCGTACGCTCTACGGCTAGTGCAACTGGACGGGGCCAAGATGTGTTTTCTTAGTACCCATTCGTGCTTTACGGCCAGGACCAGCTGTGGGGAAACAACAAAACACAACAGAGAAACACACAAACATGGTGCTCGTCACCAAAAACAAAACATGGTGTCAGAGGGGGTGGAGACTTCCTGTCAGAGAGAATGAGGCGTTGCCCTTGTGAGGTCAGCCAAGCCCAGGGGCGGACGCCCCCGCGTCCCCGTGGCTGGTACCGCCAGGTTGCTCTGTAGCAAACACAGACAGGCTGTCGGGACGAGTTCGAGTTCCACTCTCGGCAGCACCGCGCGCGTGTGACAGAGCGACTTCGCCAAGGGACAAACGGCCGTTCGGGAAGGACTGAGATAGCTTCCTGCATTTTCAGCACCTGTTTGCGGACGGGACGGGAGAAGGGGCTGGCGTTCATGAAACCGAAGTAGACATGAGCCGGGTGTTGGGTGCGTTTTCATGGAATTATTTAAAGATAAAAATAAAGAAAGGAGAACAGTCTTCAGGGGAGAGATCCCGGCTGCCTCGGGGTGCTTCTCAGTTGTGTTTGTAGACGGTGTCATTCCACAGCACGCTGCCGCCTGGCTGTCGGCGGGCGGGGAGGAGGGGGCAGAGACAGGCGCGGAGTTTGTCTGAAGGATTCAGGATTGGGCGTAGCTCTGTGCAGAACGTCAACTGCGTTCTAAAGCACCACGGATTGTCTTGCCCTGGCTGGGTAGCTCAGTCGGCTAAAGCATCCTCCTGACACACCAAGGTTGCAGGTTCAATCCCCAGTCAGGGCACCTGCAAGAATCAAGCAATCAACGTGTGAATATGTGGAGCGACAAATCAACGTTTCTCTCTCTCTCTCTCTCTGTCTCTTGCCTTTCTCACTCTATAAAATCAATTTTTTTTTATTTTTGTATTTTTCTGAAGCTGGAAACGGGGAGGCAGTCAGACAGACTCCTGCATGCACCTGACCGGGAACCACCCGGCATATCTGGGGCATTGCTCTGTTGCATCCACAGCCATTCTATCGCCTGAGGCAGAGGCCACAGAGCCATCCTCAGCGCCCGGGCCAACTTTGCTTAAATGGAGCCTTGGCTGCAGGAGGGAAAGAGAGAGACAGAGAGGAAGGAGGGGGGGAGGGGTGGAGAAGCAGATGGGCGCTTCTCCTGTGTGCCCTGGCCGGGAATTGAACTCGGGCCTTCCGCATGCCAGGCCAACGCTCTACCACTGAGCCAACTGGCCAGGGCCTCTCTCTCTTTTTTTAAGGGGCCCAATATTTTCTTCTGCGCCCGGGGCCTCCGCCGACCTTCACCTGCCTCTGACTGGAAGGAGCGGTTAGTGCTTGTGGCATTCAGAAGGGGCTGCATGTTTTCTACTCCCGTCTCTCTCCCCGCGGCGCCATCTCCCTTCTGTGTGCATTCAGTTGACTGCCTGTCGGCACAGAGCCGTCTGAAGGACGTTAGAGACTCGAAGGGGAGTCAATGCCGGACGGATCAGGCTGCTGTCTCCGGCCTCATTCGTGATTCACGGGCCCTCGGTAGGCCCGGCAGAGGACAGAAAATGGTCCTGACGGAAGGTCTCGCTGTGACGCTGGTTACAAATAGGGGGACAGCGGTCCGACCGTGGGGATGGCGGTCCCCCCTTCAGGAATGATCCTTGTGGAATGCGGGAGCCCACTCAGGGGACGCACCTTCTGTGTGTCTTCTCTCTGTGTTTGTCTGTGACACCTAAGCCACCATCGTCTTTAGGGACCTTTCTTCACTTTATGTGACATTGTCCACTCAGGACAGTGGTCACGAGACAAGCGGCCAGGTGGCTTTCTATACTTGCAGTCCTCGCGCCGCCCGAGAACTCTTTAAGGGCAACGCCGTGTCATTCTGCGTCCCAGGAAGTCTCACACATATACACACACACACACACACACACAAACACACACACACACACACGAGTCATCGCAAAGCCGCCCCGACACCCAAGCGAAGCCACGCGCGGCGTGTCCCATGCGTACGGGTGGGAATTGTACGTCCTAAACGCACAGACCTCGTGTCATCGTACGCCACCACGACTTTCTTTCTAGAGAAGATTATTTCAACGATTTCTCTTACTTTTCGGCTACCTATCGACGAACCTGCTGTTCTCACACTCGCTAATTTGTCGGCAAGATGTAGGAAGTTTTTTTTCACGTCACAGCACGCCTGGCGCGCTATCAATAAAAAAAAGTCAAATCAAGAGAAACCTGGCGATTCTGTTCGCCTCTTGCACGTGGCTGACGCATTTTAATTTACGCCTGTGTTCCTGTCAACACAGAAATGACAAAATGGTAGGTGTTTCTTTCTTTCTTTCCTTTGGATCCTGTATATTTTCTTCTTTCATTTTCCTGGAAATGCTCTGCGCAGACATGGAAATGATCATTTCATTCATTGTCGCCTTGTTTTTTTTGTTTTTTTTTTATTCATTTTAGAGAGGAGAGAGAGAGGGAGAGAGAGAGACAGAGAGAGAAGGGGGGAGGAGCTGGAAGCATCAACTCCCATATGTGCCTTGACCAGGCAAGCCCAGGGTTTCGAACCGGCGACCTCAGCATTTCCAGGTCAACGCTTTATCCACTGCGCCACCACAGGTCAGGCCCATTGCCGCCTTGTTTTTAATGTTACTCTCTTAGCACGGAATGAGAGCAGTGGGTCAGAGTCAGGGGAACCGTGGAAGTGCAGTAAGTCACCCCCTCGAGTTTCTGCAAAGTACACACGCTTCTGAATGAAACACGTCGCAATCGGATCAAAGCGTCAGCCGCACCGGTGACCAGCAGACGAGATCAGGGTGGGCAGGGCTGGTTCAGCCTGTCATCAGCTGCCCAAGCTTCATTTCTCTTCCTGCTCCGCCGTCCACATCACGTGGCTGTCGGCCTCATGGCTACAGGACGGCTGCCGGACTACCAGACATCACATCCACATCCCAGGAAGGGAAGAAAAGGGGGTGGAACACAGAAGGGAAAGAGCCCAGTGAAACATGCTGAGCGTCGACCCTCTTAGTAAACCTAGTCCCACTGAGGGAGCATCAGCTTGTTTAGAGAATCTCTGTGTTCACTTTTACATGGTGTCCCTTGTTTGCCAGAACGGCTCTCGGTTGCCCAGGGAGTCTGGGCACGTGAGGGGTGAACGGAAGGGCACAGGCGGACTGAACGCTTTGGGGGGATGTGCCACAGAAGGCGCCCCAGTTAGGGCTCAGCACAACGTGTGTATCCGTGAGGGGGGACCCCAGCCCCACGTTTGCTGGCCCAGGTATCCAGGGCCATGGCGTATGTGTGTGTGTGTGTGTGTGTGTGTGTGTCTGTGTAAGCCAGGAAAATGCACGGTCAGGGCACACAGGAGAAGCGCCCATCTGCTTCTCCACACCACACCCATCCCCCTTCTCTTTCTCCATCTCTCTCAGCTTCCCACAGCCATGGCTTGATTGTTCCGAGCACATCTGTCCTGGGCGTTGAGGACGGCTGGGTGGATCCTCCGCCTCAGGTGCTAAAAATAGCTCAGTTGGGAGCACGGCCCCAGATGGGCAGAGCATCGGCTCCTGGGTGGGAAGGCGTACCCAGGAGACGAGCGTGGCGGTGAATCTCACGTGCTCACAGAGCTGGGGGCCAGAGGAGGTTCGTGTATCATAACCCGGAAGGTTCAGAGTAAGAGCCCTTCTCAGCTTGTGTTCAGCTCCCGCTGTCCAACAGACCGGCTCCCTTTTCCCCAGACACCCTTCCAATTCTCCAATCACACATCCCGTCTGCGCCCGGCTTGCGGTCTCTGCAGGAATACGGTGACCCCTTCTATTTAGATCAACGGTTCTCAACCTGTGGGTCGTGACCCCAGCGGGGTCGCCTAAAGCCATCGGAAAATACATAATGCATATCGGGTATTTACATTCCGAATCATAACTGTAGCAAAATGACAGTGATGAAGTAGCCACCAAAATTATTTTTTGGTTTGGGGGTCACCACAACACGAGGAACTGTATTGCGGGGTCACGGCATTAGAAAGGTTGAGAACTGGCCCTGGCCGGTTGGCTCAGCGGTAGAGCGTCAGCCTGGCGTGCGGGGGACCCGGGTTCGATTCCCGGCCAGGGCACATAGGAGAAACGACCATTTGCTTCTCCACCCCCACCCCTCCTTCCTCTCTGTCTCTCTCTTCCCCTCCCGCAGCCAAGGCTCCATTGGAGCAAAGATGGCCCGGGCGCTGGGGATGGCTCCTTGGCCTCTGCCCCGGGCGCTAGAGTGGCTCTGGTCGCGGCAGAGCGACGCCCTGGAGGACAGAGCGTTGCCCCTGGTGGGCGTGCCGGGTGGATCCCGGTCGGGTGCATGCGGAAGTCTGTCTCTCCCTGTTTCCAGCTTCAGAAAAATACAAAAAAAAAAAAAAAAAAAAAAAAAAAAGAAAGGTTGAGAACCACTGATTTAGATGGAGTTATGTAGCGAGCGTGAGGCGAGCTACCCACTGACTTTGAAGTTTTGGGTTCATTTTTTTTTTAATTATTTAACATTATGTTTTAATATAAATTATGTAGATAAGGTTCAATTTACCAACTGCATTTCTTTGATGCAGTGTTTTCTTTTGACTTTGAAGTTTTGAGTGTCGTGTGACTCTCTGCAATGTGGTGGCCCCCGCCTTCCAGTGAGTGGAGAATCCTTGTTACAGAGGGTGTTATCAAACGGGTTCGACCCTGAGGCCGGCCGCACCGGGCCCCTGGGAGCACACACCTGCGTGGAAGGGCCTCTGTCTTTCCTTCCATGAGTTTGTAACGGAGTTAGAGACACTAGACAGGCCCGTGGCCCTGACGTTGCAACACAGTGTCCGGTAACCACACCCACGAATCCGTACTCGCTCCCGTACCTGCGGACAGCCTGCTTGTAGGAAGTCTCCCTCCCACCCTGGGCCGTGCAGGGGCCGCTGCTCAGTGACCTGGCTGTCCCCCGGCAGGGGTCTTCAAACTTTTTATAAAAACCGCCCACTTTGGCAGTGCTGGTCAACCTGGTCCCTACCGCGCAACCAAACGGCGCCGCGATTGGCCCATCGTGAAAGCTGGACCGCCCACTAGTGGGCGGTTAGGGACCAGGTCCCAAATGGGTCTGACCTTGGGTTTGCATCTGTTCTGATCTGATGTCATCTCTTCCCGGGAGACAGAGACCGCTAGTAGCCGTAATAGCAATGGTCCAGCTGCTGAGATCTAAGCCCCTGGGTTGGTTCCGCACCCACGTCTGCTCTTGTGAAGCAAGTCCACGATGGTTGGTCATCTGGTATACCCCCGAATCCTTACTGATGTCGTGTCCTTAACTGATGAGCCTCCTCTTTAAAAAGAGAAAACAGCTGCTTCCGGGACATAGAAATCCAAGAGCAAAAAAGTGGCTTAACTGCCCGAAAGATCTACTTAGAGCAGGGGTCCCCAAACTTTTAACACAGGGGGCCAGTTCACTGTCCCTCAGACCGTTGGAGGGCTGCCACATACAGTGCTCCTCTCACTGACCACCAATGAAAGAGGTGCCCCTTCCGGAAGTGCGGCGAGGGCCAGATAAATGGCCTCAAGGGAGTCGCATGCGGCCCGCGGGCTGTAGTTTGGGGACGCCTTAGAGAGAAGAGTAGGTGTTTTCTTTTTCTTTTTTTTTTTTTTGACAGAGACAGAGAGAGTCAGAGACAGGGACAGACAGACAGGAAAGGAGAGAGATGAGAAGCATCAATTCTTTGTTGCGACACCCTTAGTTGTTCATTGATTGCTTTCTCATATGTGCCTTGACCGCAGGGGCTACAGTAGAGCGAGTGACCTCTTGCTCAAGCCAGCGACCTTGGGCTCAAGCCAGCAACCATGGGCTTCAGGCCAGCGACATTTGGGCCCAAGTCAGTGACCATGAGGTCATGGCTATGATCCCACACTCAAGCCAGTGACCCCTCGCTCAAGCCCGCGACCTTGGGGGTCTTGAACCTGGGTCCTTCCGCATCCCAGTCTGACGCTCTAGGCACTGCGCCACCGCCCGGTCAGGCATTTTCTTGTCTCTGCCTCTCTTCCTGCCTTTCTCTCTCTCTTTTTTCCTGTCCACCTCACCCTCCACCCCCCAGTCTAGGAGAGGATTCTTAACCTTGTTCCTGTTGTCACTTGGGGAAGGTGTCTCTTGAGTGCGGACCCTGTGCTATGCAGTGCAGGCTATTAAGAGCACCCCTCCTCTACGGTGACAACCAAGAAGGTCTGCCCTCATTATCGGATGTCCCCTGGAGGGCAGACGGCCTCGTGTATGAACCAGAAATCGAAGAGAACATACATCTTCCTTTTCCCTCCAGAGCCCGAAGTTGCAGACTTCTGAGAGGGAAGCGTGTCTTGGCCGTTCGAGCAATCTTTCATCCAGAAAGGGCGTTTACACGCGATGGGACAATCGGCTTGAGCATGGACGGTCTGGGTCGGTTCAGAACCGCCCGGTCACCCAGGTCCTCGCGTGCGGTGACAACTCACCATCACCCTCCCAGCTCCACTTTCTCAGTTTCTAACTGAGGTCACAACAGTATCCAGTGTTCTGAGTGCATGCTCTGTGTTTCGTGCTCACGGTCATTTTCTGAGGTATCTGTCATGAGGACAACGTTGTGCAGAAAGAGGCAGGGACGTAGCCCGGTGGCTTGAGCTGTCAAACAACGACTGCTCCTTCTTCAATTGTCCCCGTAAAGGGAGTAGTCCGAATCATGCCAGATGGGATTAATTACTTTTTCTTCCTTTCCAAGTGAGAGGAAGGGAGAGAGAGAAACAGACTCCCGCATGCGCCCTGACCGGGATGCACCCAGCAACCCCCATCTGGGGGCGATGCTCTGCTCATCTGGGGCCGTGCTCCCAACTGAGCTATTTTTAGCACCTGAGACGGAGGATCCACGAAGCCATCCTCAACGCCCAGGGCAGATGTGCTCAGAACAATCAAGCCATGGCTGCAGGAGGGGAAGAGAGAGACAGAGAGGAAGGAGAGGGGGAGGGGTGGAGAAGCAGATGGGCGCTTCTCCTGTGTGCCCTGGCGGGGAATCGAACCTGGGACATCCACACACCAGGCCGATGCTCTACCACTGAGCCAACTGGACAGGGCCGTGATAAATTCCTTGGGAAGGAATGGAAGGGGTTGGACAGTCTTCACAGAGAGCTGGGTCTTCAGCAGCCGGTGAGGGGCAGGCTTTGAGGAAGGGCTAGAGAGGACCTTTACCTGGGCGCTGTCGCAAGAGAGAACCCTCCGAGAATCTTAATTTAAGATGAATAGATTTCCGCTTTCCACGTTCCTGCCCACGAGTGAAGGACAGTCGACAGTCGTTTCATATATTGGAACGGTTGGGATTTCAGTGTCCACGAGGGACGTTTTGCCGGCCATCAGGTATGTGCCGTCTACGCCTGCTCTCACGCCCGCGCAGAAAGGTACCATAGTTGCTACAGAGACCACGTGGGCCACGTGGCCAAGACTCACCCCCCCCCGTGGGCCCCAACAGATACCGTGAGGCACCCCCTGATTTAGCTTTTACAAGGTAGCCGGAGTTATTCCCCTTGAGGAGCGGGAGCCTGGAACAAAACCAATACCAGCGGCTTTCCTCTGTGTGCTCACAGCCTTCTCCTGTAGGAAAGCGCGGTGACTTGGGCAGCCCGCCCGTGCGTCTGGCTGGGAGATACGGGGAGGCGAGTGGAGAGGAAGCCACGTATGGCGTCTGGGTCTGTGCCTTCGCTTCCTGAAGGGCTTGCTTCCCTGGCCTGCAGCTGACAGGCGCCAGGGCTGACGGGACCCCGGGACACCTGTGGGCTCAGGCGTTGGGTAGGCACAGCCTTCCCCACCCCCACCCCTCACCCCCCCCCCGGCCTCTTTCGTCTTGGGCAACCAGCTGACACGGTCTTCGTTCCAAAGTTCCATTAATCGCATCATGATGATGAAAATCTTGGAATGATGGCGCCCTCTCTCAACACAGAAGGCATTTGGGGCATCCTGGTGCCGTTGCCATGTTTTCTGGAGAACTGACGAGGGGAAACATCGTTCTCAGGGTTTGGGCAGGACCATCTGCCGTGACTCCGAGCTCAGGTCTGACCTCCACTGTCCTTGACTCTTCAGAACCCACGGCCCCAGTGTCCTGTGTCCGGCGGCCTCTTCCCCCAAAGGCGAGTGCGCCCCCACTCTTGTCAGACTGCTGTCCCCAAATCGGACAGTAAGGTGCAGAGGGACGCTCATATCTTGGACTGAATTTAGAAATGGAATGTCATTGGGCGACGCTGGTCGGTCAGAATACACGGCTTTCAGATAAACGGTTACCTCCGCAGCCCATGAGAGGTGGATTCCTTGATAGTCCCTACTTGACCGGGAGGCCGTCGAGACTTTGTAAGCGTTCGGAGAACCATCCAGGATGGGTCCCTTCCGGAAGTCCACCCCGGCCCGTCTTGAACACAAAGACCAACAAGAGCTCAAAGTCCATCGGCCGATATGTTTGACCTCTGTTTCCCTCTGTCACAGAATCTTGTGGCTTTTTTTTTTTTATTTTAATGGGGTGACATTGATCAATCAGGGTGTTCAGAGAAAACATCTCCAGATTATTTTGACATTTGATTATGTTGCATACCCCTCACCCAAAGACAAATTGTCTTCCGTCACCTTCTATCTGGTTTTCTTGTGCCCCTCCCCTCCCCCAACCCCTCTCTGTCCTTCCTCGCCCCCTCCCTACCCCTCTCCCCCACCCCCCATTACCATCACATTCTTGTCCATGTCTCTGAGTCTCATTTTTATGTCCCATCTATGTATGGATTCATATAGTTCTTAGTTTTTTCTGGTTCACTTATTTCACTCCGTATAATGTTATCAAGGTCCATCCATGTTATTGTAAATGATCCGATGTCATCATTTCTTATGGCTGAGTAGTATTCCATAGTATATATGTACCAAAGCTTTTTAATCCACTCGTCCTCTGACGGACACTTGGGCTGTTTCCAAATCTTTGCTACTGTGAACAATGCTGCCATAAACATGGGGGTGCATTTCTCCTTTTGGAACCCTTCTATGGTGTCCTTGGGGTATATTCCTAACAGTGGGATAGCTGGGTCAAAAGGCAGTTCGATTTCTAATTTCTTGAGGAATCTCCATACTGTTTTCCACAGAGGCTGCACCAGTCTGCATTCCCACCAGCAGTGCAGGAGGGTTCCCTTTTCTCCACATCCTCGCCAGCACTTATTTTGTGTTGTTTTGTTGATGAGCTGATATCTCATTGTGGTTTTAATTTGCATTTCTTTAATGATTAGTGATCTTCATTACAGGAGGATCAACCCCAATGCAGCAAAGGTCTGTGTCAAATGTCCACAGGTGTCATTTGCTGCACAGTGGGTGGGCGTGGGAGGGTGTCATCAACCAGAGGCATTCCGTCGGTCAACATGGGCGCTGAATGACCGGGTTCTAAGTGGCCCAGCTTCCCGTGACCTTGAAGGACAGCAAGGCTTTCCTGACCCTCACTCCACTGTCCGCGTCTGGGATTTAGTACCTCTCCGCCCTGGCGTTGCAGTGGCCCGCACGCACAGCAGAAAAGCCCGTCTTCACGAGCGAAGAAACGAGGGCCCCCATCCGTGCCGAAATAAAGATGAAACGATGACTCCCACTCAGAGGAGAAGTGTGTCACTTACAAGAATCTCTGGGGTCACAAGTGCCTGTTGTAGCCCAGAGGAAAATGATTTCTCTCTTCCGTCGCGCTTTTGAAGATTTCTTTTTTTTTAAAAAATTAACATTTTTTTTTTTTTTTCACATCGTTATCTTCCAAAGAAGCAGTTCATCTGTGTTCTCCGTGTCGGCACCCAGAACCTCGACCCGCCCTGCCTTCGGACGGTTCCGTGTGAATTAATAAAGGAGACCGCTTCTGTATAGAGAGACCTATTTCTAGAGGAAAAAAAAAAAAACAAAACCTGCGATAATCTGGGTTTAAAATGAAATACCCTTTGAATATAATGCTGGGAAATGGTTCCACTTAATGCAAATGATGCCAGGAGAGTGAGTTCCTATTTGCATAAGTACAATATTTCACGAGCGCTGTTTGTTTAAATGGTTAGAGACCGCCGGCCAGGCACAAGAATTGTTAATGCCACATGGACCGCATGTCCGACTGAAAGGCACATTTAGGTTTTAAACCAAAACAAAAAAAGAAAAATAACAGAAATTATACATTTGAACTACAAGCAGTGGAGAAGATGTATGCATGATTAAAAAGTCATTTCCGGGAGGGGGTTGGGGGAGGGGAGGGGCACACAGAAAACCAGTTAGAAGGTGACGGAAGACAATTGGACTTTGGGTGATGGGAATGCAGCATAATCAAGTGTCAAAATAACCTAGAGAAGTTTTCTCTGAACATAGGTACCCTGATTTATCAATGTCACCCCATTAAAATTAAATTTTTTTTTTTTAAAAAGTCATTTCCTACATTCCTAGACACGTGATGGCAAACTGCAAGAAAACTGTAAATCCATCTCACTTTTGAGTGTTATTTGTTTTGTTTTGGAAAATGGCCGTATCCGTGGTATAGCTGATCTATGGTATGCTGGTATGCACCTTATTTTTCTTTCTACAACGATGCTGCTATTATAAAAGTAAAGCAAACGCCTTCCGGATTGGACCAGGGAGAAGGTGATCTGCTCTCTGTCTTAACTCCTTCCTGTGGATGCATTTCTCAAACCTGTCACAGACCGTGACCCCAAAATGCGGGCAAGAGGTCTGCTGCCTCATCAGCATCTGTGATTCTATATCAGGGGTCGGGAATCTATGGCTCGTGAGCCAGGTGTGGCTCTTTTGATGGCTGCCTCTGGCTCACAGACAAATCTTTAATAAAAAAAAATAATAATGTTAAAAATATAAAACATTCTCAAGTTTTATAGTCCATTCATTTCCTACCGCTCATGTTCATGGTTGCGGGTGGCTGGAGCCAATCACAGCTGTCCTCCGGGACAACACTACATTTTTATTGGATGATGCGTCACGTCCACGGGTCGTCGTATGGCTCCCACGGAGTTACATTTTAAAATATGTGGCGTTCGGCCCTGGCCGGTTGGCTCAGTGGTAGAGCGTCGGCCTGGCGTGCGGAAGTCCCGGGTTCAATTCCCGGCCAGGGCACACAGGAGAAGCGCCCATCTGCTTCTCCACCCCTCCCCCTCTCCTTCCTCTCTGTCTCTCTCTTCCCCTCCTGCAGCCGAGGCTCCATTGGAGCAAAGATGGCCTGGGCTCTGGGGATGGCTCCTCGGCCTCTGCCCCAGGCGCTAGAGTGGCTCTGGTCGCAACAGAGCGACGCCCCAGAGGGGCAGAGCATCACCCCCTGGTGGGCAGAGTGTCGCCCATGGGGCGTGCCAAGTGGATCCCGGTCGGGCGCATGCGGGAGTCTGTCTGACTGTCTCTCCCTGTTTCCAGCTTCAGAAAAATACAAAAAAAAGAAAAAAAAAAGTGGTGTTCATGGCTCTCTCAGCCAAAAAGGTTCCCGACCCCTGCTCTATACGCATTCAGTTTGGGGCAGAAAGTGTCCTAAATAGAACACTGAGTGGAATTCTGCCCCCGATGTTTACACTGTAAGTTTTCTGATGAGTGCCATACGTGGTGGAAGAAAGGTGTTATACTGTCGTCTGTCAGGACTTCATGCGCTTTGACGCAAAGGCAGTGAACGGGAACAAACAGTCCCCCCATCAGTCTGGGTGACAACTGGCTTCTGCATCTCCAGGGAAATGCCAGCAATGACCTAAAGACCCGTGTCAGCTGATATGACCTCATACAGAGTGACGGTAATATATGGCATCCGCCCACGGCTTTTGCAGTGTCCCGGGGGAGAAGCCTGGATTTCTCACTCATTCTTCATCTTGCAAGCGAGGAGGGCGCAGATTCAGGGACCCAGAGGACCTGGTTGAAAACCGTGTGAGGTTAAACGTCCAAGGCGGGAATGAACCCTTGTCCACACAGAGAGAGAGAGAGAGAGAGAAAGACAGACAGAGAAAAGTCCCACACGGGCAAAATCTTCCTCGAACGTCACGTGCAGCATCCTTTGTGTTTCTGAGTCTCGAGTGACGGTCTTTCTAGTGAGTTTCTTCCCGCAGGACGCGACCGAGCCAGCTGTGTGCAGACCCTGCCGGGGGCGTTCCCTTCATGGAGGGCGCTGAGTGGAGTTTTCGTGCAGGGAAGTGTCCCGGGATCTGCCCGATTCTAGTGGGAGGACTCAGGACTGTTGGGTCCTTCTCCGAATTCCCACAGGCTGGCTTAGGGGACACACCAAGGGGACGTCCCTGTGTGACGTCAGACGGCTGTGTCCCGAGCAGCATTCTCCCCGACCTCTGCTGTTAAGTGAGAAAGTTGAACTCCCCTTTGTCTTCCTACTGAGTGTATTTCGTCCAAAATAATGTGTGAAGCTTGTGTGACGGACTTGGGCGTGAGCTTATGGGTTTTGTGCGGCTCTCTCCCTTTCTACACACAGGCAAAGGAAGTTCACGCACGGTCTAACTCCCAGTGCTGCGGGGTGCGTGTGACTTTCCTTAGAAATAGGGTCTCCTTTTTTGTAATAGAAACAGGGAGAGGGACAGACAGGGACAGAGAGGAAGGGAGAGAGATGAGAAGCATCAATTCTTTGTTGCGGCTCCTTAGTTGTTCATTGATTGCTTTCTATTATGTGCCTTGACCCGGGGGTTACAGCAGACCGAGTGACTCCTTGCTCAAGCCAGTGACCTTGGGCTCAAGCTGGTGAGCTTTTTGCTCAAACCAGATGAGCCCACGCTCAAGCTGGCGACCTCGGGGTCTCAAACCTGGGTCCTCCGCATCCCAGTCCGACGCTCTATCCATCTACTGCGCCACCGCCTGGTCAGGTGGAAACAGGGTCTTTATCCAGGTAATTAAGTAAAAGTGAGGTCATTGGCTTGGGCTGTAACCTGATATCACTTGTGTCAGAGGGGAGATAGAACACTTTCGCGGACAGACGTGCGACTCGGGGAAGGAACCGACAATGGGCACCAGCCCAGCACAGTGGCGGGGACAGAATGTCCCCCGTAGCCCTCAGCCCTGACCCGCCCCAGAAAGACACCTCAAGGTCAGACTTCTCGCCTCCAAAACCGAACCAGCCGATTGACGTTGTGCTGAGCCACCCAGCTGGCGGTCTTTGTGGCTGCTGCCCCGGGAGCAATGGCCACAGGCGGGCCCTGGGTGATTCGTGTGGGCGTTCCCCGGGGCTGACATTGCGACGTCCGTCCGTATCCAGGGCAGCCTCCCGGAGCCGAGGACGTGAGGACAGTGGCCACCTGGAAGCTGACGGTCAGCACTGCTTTCCTCCCTCAGGGGCTCCCCCGTGTCCCCCAGCTGGTGGCTTCATTACTAACAGCCGCCCGCCACAGGGAACGTGGCCAGGGCGGGCGGGCTCCGGAAGGGGACGGCTGAGTGAGGAGACAGCCCGTGTGAGCGGCGGGCGCCCCTCGGGGGGCCTCAGACTCGGCGATGAAAGACTCACTTTTCAAGGAGATCTGAGATTCCGCGGCCCTTTTGATTTCTAATAGATGCTAGGTCCCGGAGTCTGCGGATGTAGATCGATGGATGGAGGACTCTGGGGACACACAGACGGACACACAGACACACAGACAGACAGACAGACAGAGAGGGTCTGATTGCAGCCCACGCCTCCCGCGCCCGACCTGGGGCAGAGGTGTCTCCTCCTGCTACCCAGCCCGCCATGTGGCCCGGCCACCGTGTGGCTCTTGGACGTCTCGGCGGCGGTCAAACGCAGAAGACGATCCGGGAAGACGCGCTGCCCGCCTAGGGGGCCCCACGCGGCATCCTCCGTCCTGGACTGCCGAGAGAACCGTGCCGGCCTCGACGAAGGGAACACGGCCGTGACGTGACTCGCAGTTACACCCCTGGGCAAGTGCGCACGCCGTGACCTGTGTCCTGGGGGCCGTCTCCCCTGCGGAGCTCCGTGGCCCCGGGCGCACACGCTCTGGGGGGGGCTCAGCCCGCACACCTGCTTCGTCCTGTCCTGCCAGACGGGAGGAAACTCTGTCCCCGTCACCCAGCCTGCCACCTACTCTCCGTCGCTGGGAATCTGACGCCTGCACGGACCCCGCGTGTCCAAACTCACTCGGCGTTTTTGTTTCTGTGCTGGCCTCTCTTTGGGGGGGCCCAGAGCCTGTCCCCGCTGTCCCTCCGTGTCGTTCTCAGACGCCCCCCTGGGGAAGGCTCAGAGAGGGTCTGCTGCGTGTTCCCACTGCATCCCATTTCTCCGCGCCTCAGTCCCTGCGTTCCCAGGGCACCCCCACCCATGGGCCACCGTGAATAATAAGCCCGCGTTTGAACAGTCCTGAGCGTCTGCTCGACGGATAGACATCGCCGGCGAGAACACGCTGTGCTCGCTGCGCCCGGGACACATTCCTGACCCACCCCGACCACGAACCTAATAGAACGCTGATGGCTTCTGTCACTGAATCCGGGCTGGGCTGCCGTGTGGCACCGGACACGGAGACACGCTGACAGCGGTCGTGGGTGGGCTGTGGGGCTCCCCGGGGGAGGGAGGTGACATCCCAGGTATTTCTCGTCAGGCTGGGAGCCTTTGGTGTGGTTCTCAGGGGCTAGCATCCGGAAGGTTGGGGACAGGGGCGAACTGTGAGCGTGACGGAGCACCGACAGCAGCCACCTCGTCACTCATCTTCCCTCGCTGAGGAATTAGCACAGTGCAGGCAAGCTGTAGCGTCCCGTGGGAAACAGATAGGGACAGGGCGTGAGGACTCTCAAACCTGAGTGATGTGCTAAACCCTCAACCTTTTTTTTTTTTTACAGAAACAGAGAGAGTCAGAGAGAGGGACAGACAGGGACAGACAGACAGGAACAGAGAGAGATGAGAAGTATCAATCATCAGTTTTTCTTTGCGACACCTTAGTTGTTCATTGATTGCTTTCTCATGTGTACCTTGACCGTGGGGCTACAGCAGACAGAGTGACCCCTTCCTTGCTCGAGCCAGCGACCTTCGGTCCAAGCTGGTGAGCTTTGCTCAAACCAGATGAGCCCGCGCTCAAGTTGGCGACCTCAGGAGTCTCGAACCTGGGTCCTCCACGTCCCAGTCTGACGCTCTATCCACTGTGCCACCGCCCGGTCAGGCGATAAGCCCTCAATCTTCCCATTTCACATTCCTTCCCAGGACGAGGCTGTCGCTTCCTCATTGAAAGACCTATGTGCGGCCAAGTCAGTGCTTAGAGAGCGGCTAGAAACTGCGACTTCCACAGGTGCCACGGGCTTTTCCCGATACGTGCTCAACAACACAAAGGTTTCAGGGGACGTGGAGCACGCCTCCCATTTAGAGCGGATTTTCGGGGAACAGACACGTTTCCCAGGGGCGAAAGAGAAGACGTCTGTGGAGGCGGATGCAGCGTGGACTCGGCAGCAACAGGAAGCGCCCGGGGCAGCCTCTTCCCCTCCGGGCAGTTTAGGCGACGGGGTAGGAAAAGCGTCCTCAGCATTTCCCGAGTGTCGATAGGCACGCCGGACTCGCCGATGGGACAGCTGGCCCGTTCGGATTCTGACCCGGCAGCTTCCCTCTCCACGTCTGTCTCGGGGGCGCACCGGAGCCTGTCCGCCCTCTCGGGGGACCCGAATCCTGAACACGCAGCATGGGGAGCCTCCGGGGGGGGGGGAGCACTCGGCCGTGGGGGCGCGACACACGTCCCTGCTTCTGAGGGGACTTCTCCGGCCGTGCGTCCAGACGAGCCGCCCGGGTCCGCTGTCAGGGTTCCCCTCACGGCCGAGCAGCCGCTGCTGGTGGTGTTGCTCTGCCCTCACCACGAGTGCAGCGGTGTGTTCATGCCCTGTCCACGGACGCCCGCCCTCCGCCCTCCAACGCGGTGGCACTCCAGCCTCCGCACGCGGCTTGGCACCTAGGAGGTGTCCCGTCTTGAGTGGTGATGTGTGCTTCATGCTGCCCGTGGCACCCCGGATTTCAATAACGGTCCCAGCAGAGGAACAGGAAGTACGGCCTGACCCGTGGTGGCGCAGTAGGATAAAGCGTCAACCTGGAATGCTGAGGTCGCCGGTTCGAAACCCCCGGTTGCCGGTCAAGGCACATATGGGAGTTGATGAGTTGATGCTTCCTGTTCCTCTCTCTCTCTCTCTCTCTCTCTCTCTCTCTCTCTCCCTCCCTCCTTCTCCGTCTCTTTCTCTTTCTCTCTCTCCTCACTAAAATAAAAATTTTTGAAAGAAGGAAAATATGTCACTAATTTCTAAAATGCTGTTTACGCATCGAATGGTTTGGGTCTGTTAGTTGATGTAAAATATGCTATAAAATGTAGCTTGACTCTTTTGTTGCTTTTTATTAAATTTTTAATGGTTTTTTTTTTAAAAAGATTTTATTCATTTTAGAGAGGAGAGAGACAGAGAGAGAGAGAAAAGAGGGAGGAGCAGGAAGCATCATCTCCCATATGTGCCTTGACCAGGCAAGCCCAGGGTTTCGAACCGGAGATGTCAGCATTTCCAGGTTGACGCTTTATCCACTGCGCCACCACTGCGTGGCTCATTTTTCTGGCCATTGTTGGCGTTTCTGTGGGACAGTGAATGTCCGGACCGCGTGCTGCCAGTGACCACCCCTGCCAACTCCGTCAGCAGAGGTCGGCAATGGCGGTCACACACCTGGGGAATTCCACCCTATCCGTGGGATGCTGGGAAGAATCCCGTGGAAGTCACGCCTGTGTGTCCCCAATCTGGACCGGCTGGGGCTGTCCTACCTGTGTCCCCGCCGGGCTGACCCTCCCTCCCCCCCACCACCACCGGGGTATTCTGACGCTGGCTTCTCTTTCTGTAGGGAACTTGAAAGGCGTCGTTCCACAGGACTCGGGCCGTGGACGGGGTCGCGGGAGGCACTCGGTGTCTCTCAGTCGTTCCTTTTAACAATCTTTCCCTTTAGTGGCTCCTTTTATGTCCGCCCAGACTTAAGATGACAGGAGAAAGACGGCTGGGAAGCTCTCCACTGGCCTCTTTTAAACTTCTGAAAAGGGACGTGTTTTGGAATTTGGCCCCGGGGGACCCTGTTCACGTGAGCTGAATGTGTAGGAGGCACCTTTTACACTCACTGACACGTCTGTTTCACAGAATGACGGTGGAGTGCTTTCTTTTCTTTTTTTTTCCTTTTTTTTTGTTTTACAGAGACAGAGAGAGAGTCAGAGAGAGGAACAGACAGACAGGAACGGAGACAGATGAGAAGCATCAATCAACAATTTCTCGTTGCGACACCTTAGTTCAGGGGTCCACCAAACTTTTTACACAGGGGGCCAGTTTACTGTCCCTCAGACCATTGGAGGGCCGGACTATAAAAAAAACTACGAACAAATCCCTATGCACATTGCACATATCTTATTTTAAAGTAAAAAAACAAAACGGGAACAAATACAATATTTAAAATAAAGAACAAGTAAATTTAAATCAACAAACTGACCAGTATTTCAATGGGAACTACAGGCCTGCTTTTGGCTAATGAGATGGTCAATGTGCTCCTCTCACTGACCACCAATGAAAGAGGTGCCCCTTCCGGAAGTGTGGCGGGGGCCAGATAAATAGCCTCAGGGGGCCGCATGTGGCTCGCGGGCCATAGTTTGGGGACCCCTGCCTTAGTTGTTCATTGATTGCTTTCTCATATGTGCCTTGACTGTGGGGCTACAGCAGACCGAGTGACCCCTTGCTTGAGCCAGCGACCTTGGGTCCAAGCTGGTGAGCCTTGCTCAAACCAGATGAGCCCGCGCTCAAGCTGGCGACCTCGGGGTCTCGAACCTGGGTCCTCCGCGTCCCAGTCCCATGCTCTATCCACTGCGCCACCGCCAGGTCAGGCTGGAGTGCTTTCTTTCTGCGCAGAAGGAAGGTTCGCCTCAACACGAGAGGCCACAGGGTCTACTGGCCGTCAGCAAGAGCAGCTGTCCAGGAAGCCCTGATTCAGACACAAGTCCCCATCGTGTCCCCGCGCGGGGACAGAGGCAATGGGGTGTTCATGAGAAAGAGAGGGGGACCGTGACATCCTCAGCAGGAAGGCGTGTTGCCCTGGCTGCCGATGACGTGACACGGTGACGCTGGGTCTAAACAGTGCTGTCGGTTTTCATTCCGTCCGCTGTCCACCCGGTAGTCACGTCTCTGCCGAGACAGCTCTTAGGGACACGGGGCTGCTCAGGCGCCGGGCGATGGTCATTTTGTCCCGTGTTAGCGTCCAAGGACGGTCGGCACAGGACGTGCAAGATCATTTCTTTGACACGGCAGCTGGGTCCCATGTCAAAGTGGCTCCGCTAAGACGTTCTGCAGAGACACAGGGACAACTGAGGACGTCTGGTGCGCCCTTTGTGGCCGTCCCGTTCGAATGGGGGGCGCTCAGCGCAGAGCAGTCGGGGTGCCCGGCAGCCCAGCCCTGGCCCCTTCCTCGTCTAGATGCCGCCGCAGGAGGAACGGAGATGGTCTTCCTTTGCGTCCTGAGCGTCTGAAACGAGGGGCTCCAGGTCCTCGCCTCAGAGAGGGCGTCCAGCCTGGTGCCCCCTCCCCCCACCGGGCTGCACCTGACACGGGGTCCCTGACGCTCCGTCCAGAGCTCAGCTGCACAGGCAGCCGCAGCTTCTCAAACGGCCCTGTCTCTGTGCCGGTCAGCCTGGAGCTCGGTGCATGGACGGAGGGGCCCAACGCTCGTGCCTCCTGCCACGGGGCAGCGATGGCGTTTCCCGAACCGCCCCTCCCCTCCGACGGTGTCCCCTGCAAGGGTCGAGCCCCTAAAACACCCTCCTTGTCCTCCACGGTCCTCTCCTTCCCTCCCTCGCTCCTGGTCCTCGGCTGTGACACCTGCAGCCACCTTTCGAATGACCCCTCTGCGTCCACCGGGCCATCTCAGCGGCTGGCCCCCCGGGGGGGGGGGACACGCACTAAGACACCCCTAAGGCACGACTCTCCGGCCACGCCCAACACTGGGATCATTCCAGAACGTTCCTTCTGTGCCGAAACAATCCTGCGTGCACGTTGCAAACATTCTCCTGTTGATGTTTAACCACAGCTGACGTTAACGACACGCGGGATGCTGTCAGCCTGACCATCGCTGCATCCGGTGGCGGGATTTCTTTAGACGGGGCTTGTTGGGACCCCACAAGCCTCTCACGCAGCTGGACACCCCACTTTAATAGACCTGTTAGAATCCCTCTCCATTCTTCCATCATTTCAGACTCGCGCCCGCGTCTTGCTACGTTACGGCGTGGGAGGCCTGTGAGGGACTAGTGAAGTCACCCGGGTCATGGGCGTCCCCGGGGACCTGCCCCCTGCTCCCCCCCGAGAGCCCTGGGTCCCATCACAGCGGAGCCATGAATCCGGCAGCAGCTGTGAGAGGCGGTGGGTCCCGCCCGATGCATCTCCCGTCAGCTCTCTCTACGATGAAGTCCACAGAGGCGGCGTATCCAGGGCTGTTATCACGCCGGGAAACGTCTGCATGTGCCAATACGGTCACCGGCCGGCTGTCAGCCGCATTCCGTCTAAAACCCCAGAAGAAGTGCGTCCACGGGCGGCGGTGGACACAGCCACGTGGCCCAGTCTGCTTCTCTTATTGTAATGTCACCGGATGCGGCGGACAGTGCGGAATTGAGGAAACACTTTGTCAGAACAAAACCGATGGGACCGGGAGGACTCCTCAAACTGCCTGGCAGCATCTGAGTGCCCCACAGCCCCAGTTCGCTTTATTATATAGTCATATGCAAATCAAGGACCCTGATACAAAGTTGCACATCCAAGGCTAAGACAGGAACTCTCCCAAGGCAAAAACAGGATACATTAGTGAAATCTACCAACATCTGAAACAAACAAAGAGTCAGAGGAAGGGCATGTATATTGCTTCCTGCAACCCAAGGAAGCAAGTGGAGTGGGTGCAAATACTCAGCATCAAAGCCAAATATGGAGATGGAGGGGGGAGAACTTAGCCTTTTGCTAAGCCTGGAATCTATAATGGCTTTTTGCCATTAATGGTCCACAACAACCGGACACATGTGTATTCACCTGTGTCTCTCGAGGACGGACCGTGCGGTGACCATACGGTGCAGACCATTGACATGGTCCCCATGTTTGCACCGCCGGCAGGAGGCGTGGGGACAGCCACGCTGATGGATGTTCTTGGGTGTCGGTTGAGCCCTCTGGCCGGCGCCAATGATGGTCCCCGGACCTCAGTGTCTTCCTCTGCAGAATGGGAGGATCCCAGCATCTGCCTCCAGAGGTCACGAGAGCATATCACACGTGTTTCCCGGCGTCAGCCCCGAGTTAGGACCCCGAGAAGCTTGTCCTCACTTCACGTGCCACGCCAGTGGGGGGGTCCCCAGGCCACCCACACCTTGGAGCAACTAGCTACAACGCCAGGGGTCCCCATGATCCCCCCAAGGTCTAAAACTGGCTGCCACGCCTCCCAGATCGCAGGGGCGTGCCGTGCTCACGGTGACACTTGTTATAAAGGACACACGTCGGCTGAGGTCTGTAAGGGGACACGGGGACCCTGAGTCCGGCTCTTCCCCCCCCCCCCGTGGAATGGATACACTCACCCTCCCATCACACCCGTGAGGTCACAGCCTGGAGGCTCCTCTGAGCTTCCGTGTCCCAAGGTCCTACTGCGCTTTCATCTGTTAGCCGTGACGGTAGGGATGAGCCGTGGTCGGTCGGCCACATGGCTGGACTCAGTGTCCAGCCCCGTCCCCTCCCTGGGCAGCGAGTGACCAGAAGCCCAGCCCTCCGATCACATCCTGGGGGTTCCCTGGGGACCAGCCTTCTCCCTGCAGCTGCCCGGGGGCCCCACCGTGAGCCGTCACAGACGCCCTTTGATTGAAAACCACCTCGTCCAAACGCCCGGCCGGATGACAACCACCTCGGTCCCCGAGGGGGCGGCCACGATTTCCTTGTTAAGACCGTTTAATACCCTGGGGTAATACGGGGGAGGGAAGTGCTTGGGGGGAGACACTAGAATCTATGTAAACACAATAAATAAATAAAAAGACCGTTTCATACCAGGTGCAAAAGCGTTTCGGTTTCGCGTTGTGAGCAGACGTGTGGGCGCTGGAACGGCTGACGTCTTCACGGGCTCCTCTCAATCCAAGCGTCGGGGATCAGGCAGAAAAGTCAACACCAAAGCGAGAACACGCAGCCCACGCAGGGGGTGGGTCTAAATAAATCCTCCTGCCTCTGTGTCACGAAGCTGCTGATCCGTCCTGGGTGTGAGTCCACCGTCCGGAGACGTCCACACTCTACAGCTTCCGCAGGGTCACTGTGGGTTGTCTTTGGACGTGGTAGTGTCGTTTATGTAAACCAGTGGTCCCCGGGTCATGGACCAGTACCGGTCCGTGGGCCATTTGGTACCGGTCCGCAGAGAAAGAGTAAACAACTTACATTATTTCCGTTTCATTTATATTGAAGTCTGAAGGATGTTTTATTTTTTAAAAAACGATCAGATTCCCTCTGCTCCATCCGTCTAAGACTCACTCTTGACGCTTGTCTCGGTCACGTGATACATTTAGCCGTCCCACCCTAAAGGCCGGTCTGTGAAAATATTTTCTGACATTAAACCGGTCCGTGGCCCAAGAAAAGGTTGGGGACCACTGATGTAAAGAGCTTCCCAGGACCGGATTCGAGGGGTGAAGTTTCAGACACCCCTGCTTTGCCTTCCCCGTATCTGCTGATAATTAACGTCCCCTAGGCAGGGGGCAGAGGGGACAGTCAGGTATAGTATTTACTTCCCTGTCCTGTTTCCTGACCTCGTCAGCGGTGCCGTAGGGAAATCACCAGACGCTCCGTGTGCCTGACAGACAGACAGACGTGCAGCGATGGGCATGTCCCTGATCACAGTAACCCAACCCCCTCCTTCCCCGCGACGGAGCCCCACGCCCCGCCTGGCCGCTGGCAATAGTCAGATTCACTGAGGATCTGGGCGTCGTGGACAGGGACGTGGAGCGGGTCCGGGGGCTGCTTTGGCCCCTGGGAAGGAACCTTGCTGTCCTAGAGAGGGGCGAGCCTCGACGGCCGTGACCCTGAGGTGGCAGCCACGTTACCTCCCATTCCCCAGCGCCCACGAGTGCCTTGTGTGTGATATCAGTCCCGTGTTCTCTGTGTCGACACGGCGCACGGTTTACACAGCGCGGTTCATTGCGTGTTACCTGTCACGGCCTCACGAATGCTCCACTGTTTCCCTGACTGGGCAGTGGCGTTTTGAAATAACGTAGTTAATGCGGTTTATTTAACATGCTTAATGCTCTCGCTCTCTCTCTGTCTCTCTCATTCTCCCTCTCTCCCTCTTTCTCTATTTCTCTCCCTTATTTCCTCCCTCCCTCCTTCCCTCCCTCCCTCCCTCCTTCCTTCTCTTTCTCTCTCTCTTCCTATTTCTCTCTTTCTCCCTCTCTCTCTCCCTCTCTCCCTCTTCCTCTATCTCTCTCTTTCTCTCCCTTCCTCCTTCCCTCCCTTCCTCTCTCTCTGTCTCTATCTCTTCCTCCCTCCCTCTTTCTCCTCCTCTCTCTCCCTCTCTCCCTATTTCTCTCTCTCTTTCTATCTCTTCCTCCCTCCGTCCTTCTCTCTATCTGTCTCTATCTCTTCCTCCCTCTCTCTTTCTTTATTCCTCTCTCCCTCTCCCTCTCTCTCCCTCTCTCATTCTCCCTCTCTCCCTCTTTCTCTCTCTCCCTCTCCCTCTGTCCCTCCCTCCCTCTCTCTTTTTCTCTTCCTCCCTCTTTCTTTCTCCCTCTCTCTCCCTCTCATTCTCCCTCTCTCCCTCTTTCTCTCTCTCTCTCTCCCTCTGTCCCTCCCTCCCTCTCTCTTTCTATCTCTTCCTCCCTCTTTCTTTCTCTCTCTCTCTCTCATTCTCCCTCTCTCCCTCTCTCTCTCTCCCTCTCTGTCTCCCTGTCCCTCCCCCTCTCCCCCTCCCTCTCCCTCTCTCTGTCTCCCTCTCTCTCTCTCTCTTCCTCCCTCTCTCCCTCTCTCATTCTCCCTCTCTCCCTCTCTCTCTCTCTTTCTCTCCCTTCTTTCCTCCCTCCCTCTCTCCCTCTCTCTCTCTCTTCCTCCCTCCCTCTCTCCCTCTCCCTCTCCCCCTCCCTCTCCCTCTCCCTCCCCCTCTCTCCCTCCCCCTCCCTCTCCCTCTCTTTGTCCCTCGCTCCCTCTCTTTCCCTCTCTCTCTCTCCCTCTCCCTCTCTTCCTCTCTCCCTCTCCCTCCTCCTCCCCCTCCCCCTCTCCCTTTCCCTCCCTCCCTCTCCCTCTCTTTGTCCCTCGCTCCCTCTCTTTCCCTCTCTCTCTCTCCCTCTCCCTCTCTTCCTCTCTCCCTCTCCCTCCTCCTCCCCCTCCCCCTCTCCCTCTCCCTCCCTCCCTCTCTCCCTCTCCCTCTCCCCCTCCCTCTCCCTCTCCCTCTCCCTCCCCCTCTCTCCCTCCCCCTCCCTCTCCCTCTCTTTGTCCCTCGCTCCCTCTCTTTCCCTCTCTCTCTCTCCCTCTCTTCCTCTCTCCCTCTCCCTCCCCCTCCCCCTCTCCCCCTCCCTCTCCCTCTCTCTGTCCCTCTCTCCCCCTCTCTTTCTATCTCTCTCTCCCTCTTTCTTTCTCCCTCTCTCTCTCTCTCTCTCTCATTCTCCCTCTCTCCCTCTCTCTCTCTCCCTCTCCGTCTCCATGTCCCTCCCCCTCTCCCCCTCCCTCTCCCTCTCTCTGTCTCTCTCTCTCCCTCTCTCTCCCTCCCTCTCTCTCTCTTTCTCTCCCTCTCTCCCTCCCCCTCTTCCCCTCCCTCTCCCTCTCTCTGTCCCTCTCTCCCCTCCCCGCTAAGGGACCACACACTAAAGTCCTGTGCACGCTCCGTGTTTGCAAGGACAGACTGCCTCCCGCCACACGCACATCGCATCCCCACGTCACCTCGTCGTCTTCAGTAACGACGCTCCAGACGGAAGGAGCCCAGGATGCCGTGGAATTGCCCCCCCCCCCGTGTGTCTGGAGCCCCAGCGAGGGCGTGCTGGCCTCGGGCCCTGGGTCACCCCGGAAGCCCCGTGGTGTTTTCCCGAGACCCATCCTCTCCCGGGTCCTTCAGTCTCCCTTCCCCTTCGCAGACGACGCCTCACAACTCAAGAAGCGAAATGACCCTCTTTCCCTGTTCCTGTGATTTATTTTTTTAGAAGCGGGGGTGGGGGGGTGAGTGATAGATTGTGCGAGGCGCCCTTCCTTAAAGAACAGCGATTTTCCAGGGGAACGGATTTTGAAAAATACACATGTTGACAGACTCTCCCAAAAATACGTTCGCTGACAGAGGCGGTGGGTCGGCCGGGTGCCCGGGGTGGGGGCTCGATGCAAAATGAATAAACCCATCAAAACACGCAATCTGTCTGTTCTTTTTTCTGTGCTCCCCAGCGGTGAGCGGACGGCTCTCAGCGGGCTGGTCACGTGCCTGTTTATTTGATGTTTCTATTAAATATATCGCACGTGCATAGGCGGGCGGGGTAACACTCAGATTAGTTTTGTCAACCTCTACGCAACCTGTCTCTATCTCTTCCTCCCTCCCTCTTTCTCCTTCTCTCTCTCTCTCTCCCTATTTCTCTCTCTCTTTCTCTCTCCTCCTCCCTCTCTTTCGTTCTCTATCTGTCTCTATCTCTTCCTCCCTCCCTCTTTCTCCTTCTCTCTCCCCCTCTCTCCCTATTTCTCTCTCTCTTTCTCTCTCTTCCTCCCTCTGTCTTTCTCTCTCTGTCTTTCTCTCTCTATCTGTCTCTCTTCCTCCCTCTCTCTTTCTTTATTCCTCTCTCCCTCTCCCTCTCCCTCTGTCTCCCTCTCTCATTCTCCCTCTCTCCCTCTTTCTCTCTCTCTCTCTCTCCCCCTCTGTCCCTCCCTCTTTCTCCTTCTCTCTCTCCTTCTCTCCCTATTTCTCTCTCTCTTTCTCTCTCTTCCTCCCTCCATCCTTCTCTCTCTCTCTATCTGTCTCTATCTCTTCCTCCCTCTCTCTTTCTTTATTTCTCTCTCCCTCTCCCTCTCTCATTCTCCCTCTCTCCCTCTCTCTCTCTCTCTCTCTCTCTCCCCCTCTGTCCCTCCCTCCCTCTCTCTTTCTATCTCTTCCTCCCTCTTTCTTTCTCCCTCTCTCTCCCTCCCTCTCTCTCCCTCTCATTCTCCCTCTCTCCCTCTTTCTCTCTCTCTCTCTCTCCGCAGGGCAGCTACGGTGTCTCCTCCACCGCTTCTCGTGGGTGCGTCTGGGCATCAGAAGCGTGGCCTGCAATCCGTCCTCGGGAGGGAGGGAGTCTGATAAACACTCCCGCTTTCTCTCCCCGGCCGGGATCAGGAGCACAGATGTTCTGGGGCTGCCGAGGGCGAGCCTGTCCAATCTAGAATAGCGCCGTTGATGAGCTAAATGGGCCAGCACCAGAACATTCATTCATTTCCCGTTCTCCCCCGGGCCCTCGGCTCAGACGCACGGCCGCCTGCCTGGCCTGACGGTCACGAGCCATTTGTCACCGCGATTAATGAAACACTCCAGTTCTGTGGTTCTTTTTGGGATCTGTGACAAATCGGCGTTGGTCAGAATTTTGGTTTTTTTTTGTTTAAAGACAGTCACTCTCGGACCCGCAGAGGCAATTCTTAAACAGGGGACGTGGGCTTCCTGTCTCTCTCCGTCCAGGGATGCTCGTTGGGACATCACGGTCGTGTGGTGTTCAACGGCACGCGTCCTGGTGCCGTCAAAGCCTCAGAGATTCTGTGTCTTTTAGAAGCCAAACCTTCACCTGTTTTTAACTTACGCCTCCCCTGGCCCTGGCCGGTTGGCTCAGTGGTAGAGCGTCGGCCTGGCATGCAGGAGTCCCGGGTTCAATTCCCGGCCAGGGCACACAGGAGAAGTGCCCATTTGCTTCTCCACCCTCCCCCTCTCCTTCCTCTCTGTCTCCTCTTCCCCTCCCTCAGCCGAGGCTCCATTGGAGCAAAGATGGCCCGGGCGCTGGGGACGCCTCTGCCTCAGGTGCTAGACTGGCTCTGGACGCAACAGAGCGACGCCCTAGAGGGGCAGAGCATCGCCCCCTGGTGGGCGTGCCGGGTGGATCCCGGTCGGGTGCATGCGGTAGTTTGTCTGACTGCCTCTCCGTTTCCAGCTTCAGAAAAATGGGAAAAAAAACAACTTACGCCTCCCCTGGTCCAGGAACAGACGGCATCACCTGCTGCGTGTGGAGTCTGTAAAGTGAGCATCAGAGAAGCACACGTCCCTTCCGGGAACGCAAAGCCGACCTCCCCCTCCCCCCAGGAACTCCCACAGCTTTCTGCTTTGCTCTGCGACGTTAACAGAGTGGCCTCATTTTTGTTCAGGACAGAAAAGGCCGCTGCGGGGACATGTGTTCTGTAGGGTGCGTTTGGCCAGATCAGTGTTGTCTGGGTGACTGGGGACACGGACAGGTGGCACGGCTTTACAGAGGGAACTCACGCCATGAACGTTCTATCGTCCGTCCTTGTCACCGAGCTGTGATAGTGAGTCACGCTGCTGAGTGACCCCAGATAGAGTCCAAATAGAGGGGGGTGGTATCTGAGTGTCTGTCAGTTTGTCTGTCCATCTGTTCCTGTGATCTGTCCATATACATGTGCGTCCACCTGTCATCTACTTAGCTATCTGTTCACCTCTTTATCTGTCCTTCTGTTATCTCTCTGTGTATCCATCTATCCATCCATCCATCCATCTATCCATCCATCATCCATCTGTCCATCTATCATCCATCTATCTATTATCCATCCATGCATCCACCCACTCATCCACTCATCCATCCATCCATCCATCCATCATCCATCCACCCATCCATCCACCAATCCATCCATCCAGCCATCCATCATTCACCCATCCATCGATCCATCATCCATCTATCCATCCATCCTTCATCCATCCATCCATCCATCCATTATCCATCCATCCATCCATTCCTCCATCATCTATCCATCCATCCATCCATCCATCCATCCATCCATCCATCCATCTATCATCCATCCATCCATCATTCATCCAGCTATCCATCATTCATCCTTCCATCCATCCATCCATCCATCCATCTATTATCCATCCATCCATCATCCATCCATCCATCCCTCCATCATCAATTCATCCATCCATCCATCATCCATCCATCCATCATTCATCCAGCTATCCATCATTCATCCTTCCTTCCATCCATCCATCCATCCATCCATCCATCTATTATCCATCCATCCATCATCCATCCATCCATCCATCCATCCATCCATTATCCATCCACCCATCATCCATCCATCCATCATTCATTCAGCTATCCATCCATCATCTAGCCATCCATCATCTACCCATCCATCCATCCATTCACCTATCCACTAACCACCTGCCCAACCAACCACCTGCCCATCCATTCATTCATCCATCCATCCATCCATCCATCCATCCATCATCCATCCATCCATCCATCCATCCATCCATCATCCATCCATCCATTCATCATCCATCATTCAATCATCCATGCATCCATGCATGCATGCATCCATCCATCTATCCCTCCATCATCCATCCATCCATCCATCCATCCATCATTCATCCAGCTATCCATCATTCATCCTTCCATCCATCCATCTATTATCCATCCATCCATCCCTCCATCATCAATCCATCCATCCATCCATCATCCATCCATCCATCATTCATCCAGCTATCCATCATTCATCCTTCCTTCCATCCATCCTTTTATCCATGTTTGCATTGTGGGCAGGTAGAAATACCATTCCTTAAAATAAGATTCTCACCCTGGCCGGTGGCTAAGTTGATAGAGCGTCATCCTGGCGTATGGACATCCTGGGCTCGATATGCAGTCAGGGCACACAGGAGAAGTGACCATCGTTTCTCCACTGCTCCCCCTCCCCCTTCTCTCCGTCCCTCCCTCCTGCAGCCATGGCTCAATTGGTTTGAAGAGGATGGCTCCATGGCCTTCTCTAAGGAACCAGATGGGCAGAGCATAGTCCGGTAGTGGGCATGCCAGGTGGATCCCAGTCAGGGCACATGTGGGAGTCTGTCTCTCTCTTCCTCCCCACCTGTCATTTAATAGAAAGATAATAACAAGACCCTGGAACCTGGGGAAAGAGAGAGACATCTCGTTCCTGTTTCCACTCAGGAACGAGACGCAGGACAGAAGTGACTGGAGGTCACGTGCCAGCAAAGACGGGTTTACGGAGTGAAGGCAGAGGCACCTGGGTTTCGTGAGTATAATGGGGTACCAGGAGGAAAGAAACCAGGCCCACACGTGCAGGGGGAGTCCTAGTTAACTGTCTCCCTGCCAGCCACATGGAAACCCCGAACTCTGTCCATGTTCCGTGAACCCTGGTCGAGCTGTCTTTGGTGACAACGTGAATGTTGGGGCCAGGTGTTGGCCAAGGACATGAGACCAGACTGCGTGTCCCTTCACTTCCTCAGCAACGGCGGCTGCTCCTGGAGGCCCAGGGTCACCAGTGGGCGGCGTGCGACACTAACACAGCGAGGGACGACCGCTCTGGAACAGCCCGGAACAGAACAGGAAGTGTCTGCCTTCAGGGAACGCAGACTGCCGGGGATACACACTGCTGACGTGAAAGAATTGGTCCCCGCCCTGGCCAGTTGGCTCAGTGGTAGAGCGTCGGCCTGGCGTGTGGGGGACCCGGGTTCGATTCCCGGCCAGGGCACACAGGAGAAGCTCCCATTTGCTTCTCCACCCCCCCCTCCTTCCTCTCTGTCTCTCTCTTCCCCTCCCGCAGCCGAGGCTCCATTGGAGCAAAGATGGCCCGGGCGCTGGGGATGGCTCCTTGGCCTCTGCCCCAGGCGCTAGAGTGGCTCTGGTCGCGGCAGAGCGACGCCCTGGAGGGGCAGAGCATCACCCCCTGGTGGGCAGAGCATCACCCCCTGGTGGGCAGAGCATCGCCCCCTGGTGGGCAGAGCGTCGCCCCTGGTGAGCGTGCCGGGTGGATCCCAGTCAGGCGCATGCGGGAGTCTGTGTGATTGTCTCTCCCCATTTCCAGCTTCAGAAAAATACAAAAAAAAAAAAAAAAAAGAATTGGTCCCCAAGGCTGGGACACAGGACAGGAGGTCCCAGACCCCGGCCGACGACGCACAGGGGAGACATGACCTTCCCTGGGCTGCATTTGAGCGTGACCCTAATAATATTACGGGCGTGGCCAGTTGTGCCACAGAATTTTAAACAGGGAGTGTCACCTGGTCGTGTTACGAAAGGGCGCCTTCGCTCGGGGTACAGAAAACGTTAGAGAGCAGGGTGTTGGCTTTTACCGTATCTGGAATGACACATGGGCATCACTTGAGACGTCTGTCACTCTGAAGAAAGGTTTGTTGGCCCTGGCAGGTTGGCTCAGCGGTAGAGCGTCGGCCTGGCGTGCGGGGGACCCGGGTTCGATTCCCGGCCAGGGCACATAGGAGAAGCGCCCATTTGCTTCTCCACCCCCCCCTCCTTCCTCTCTGTCTCTCTCTTCCCCTCCCGCAGCGAGGCTCCATTGGAGCAAAGATGGCCCGGGCACTGGGGATGGCTCCTTGGCCTTTGCCCCAGGCGCTAGAGTGGCTCTGGTTGCGGCAGAGCGAAGCCCCGGAGGGGCAGAGCGTCGCCCCTGGTGGGTGTGCCGGGTGGATCCTGGTCAGGCGCATGCGGGAGTCTGTCTGACTGTCTCTCCCTGTTTCCAGCTTCAGAAAAATACAAAAAAAAAAAAAAAAAAGGTTTGTGACCCAAACACCTTTCCTACCACTGTGCCCGGGGTCGCGGACTCTTGCCCCATCTCTCCTGGGACTTAGAGGAACCAGTGTGTGGTGGCGGCGGCGGTTGTTTGCAGACAGGGACGTCTCTGCGAACGATCTTAAAGCAACTTCCGCAATAAAGTGGCGAGCCTCTCTCAACCCCACGGGCCCACGCCCCGGTATCCGGCGACATTTGGTCACGGCGGACACGGGCCGGTGGACGGAGCTGTTTCCCGAACACTCTCGGACCTCGTCCTGGGGTGGGGTGGGAGCTGTAGCCCCTCAGCGGCGCGCTCCCCTTCCCCACGCTCCCTGGCCCCCTTTTAGCGTGGGGAACAAGGTGCCCTTGGTCGGGGAACAAGCCTTCTCCATTCCTGAGAGCTTGTCGCAGTTATTTCCAAAGAGACGTGTGGGCATTGCCCTCGAAGGAGCTGCCTTTAGAATGAGCGGCGTCCGGCGTCTGGCTGGGGAGAGTGTGGGGTCGTGTTCTGTGGGAGGTCAGGTGGGACGCCCCGACTTTCCACACCTCTGTAGCTCCCCCCACAGGACGGCAGCACGCCCTCGTACATTATCGTGCTGCCTACAACAGCCCAGGTGTCCCTACTGAAGGGATGTTTCCCAAGGTGTGTCCCCACCTTAGTCCCACCCCCGAAGGCTCGCCACGCTGCCCGGAGCCCCGGGGACTTGCAGGCGTGATTCTCATGACAGTAGAAAGGTGCAGCCCCCCCCCGGCTTCCAGAAGGCATTACTGGAACTTGCCTTGAAGACAGGAGCAGCTGTGACAACCCCGTGGCCACCACTGCTGGTCCCCGCCCCCCTGCCCAGGGAGTCTTTCAGAGCCACAGGTCTGAGGTCCCAGCCCAGGTACTCACCCCCCCTCCCTGAGCTCTGAGTCTCTGCCCGTGGCTAAGAGTCTGCCCGAGCTCGGCTTTCTCACCCCGATTTGTGTGTGTGTGTGGGGGGGGGGGGGGCGTTGTCGCTCCGTTTCCCTACCCATTGCAACTCTTTCCCCGGGGATTTGTTCTTTCTACCCCTCCCCACGACGCAGGAAGGTGAGAAAGGGCTTTGTTCACGTATCTGTGCGTTCGTTTGCTGTCTTCTCCCACATGCCTCTGCCCGGTGACTTTGTCCTTTCCGCCACCCCTTCCCTGACATTTAGATCAGCCCCCAGCATGTCGCTGGTGTTCACCAAGCAGTGACGAAATGCGGCTTTAATGATATTGTTAGGAAATAGAACAAATAAAAAAGCACTGAGGTTGCGTGTAAACTAGGCTATTTTCTTCTCTACTAAGCACAGGCTTTAGGATTAGCATCGCGGAGGGCCAAGGACGAGAAAACATTGCTCTGCTCTAAGACCCATAAATATAACTGTAACCGAGGCTCTGGCGGGAGATATTCACTGAGTCTAATGCGTGAAGGGAGGGCACACAATCTACCCACGAGTCTGGGGTAGGTTCCAGCATCAGAGACAATTAGTTTTGAAAACAAAGTAATTAATGGCCATACTGTTGCACCCTGAGCAAATAAGAAATGATGTTCCAAATTGGGTCTCAGGTAATTACACTATCAACACAAGGCGATGGTGCAAAAAGTGTTTCAGGGGAAAAAAAAAATAATTACCGACAGTTACCTACAGGATTGTGTAGCGGAGGAGAAACAATGTTCCCTCTTCCCTTCCCAGTGCTCCATGGAGACCCCTGCACTAGAAGACAGATGAACGGAGCTGCAACACAGGTTATCCACACGCCCACCTCGTGTTTACACGGGGCGCACGGGGGGCACCCCGGGAAGAAGAGGAACTCAGCAAGGTGTCTTGGGAGTTTGGAATCGCAGCGGGGAATGGGAGGGGGGCAGGGAGCTTAGGGCAGCTAATGATTTATAGGAAAGACAGATACACCATCAGAACAACTCTGGAGAGGTGGGGTAGTTTGTGACAGGGTGTGTCTGGGTGTGGCGTCCACTTGTAGTGTCCTCTCCTGTGACAACAGTCCAGTCCACCTTCTGGTGGATGACGCTCTGGGGAGGGCACTCGGGACAATGGAGTTCCTTCCGGAGGATGTTTCTTTACGCGGATAAAAGGGAGTAGAGGGTGTGAACCCTGCTGGCTGGGGGGAGGCACCTGTTAAACAGGCCTCCTGGGGGCTAAGTGGGCTCAGACTTAAAAACGGAGCCCAGCACCTTCTAAAATATGTGCTTCTCACGGAAACCACACTCCAGGGAGAACTCTGCCCCCGGCCCATTATGAAAGAGTTCCTGGAATCCTGTTTCCACCAATAGGACGGAGGCTCTCCCCGTCCAATCAGATCTGAAAAAAAAAAAGCATTTCCACTGACCAATCAGTGCAGCTCATTTCTGACCAATCAGAACAGTGCCTTTTAAACCAGTGGTCCCCAGTCCCCGGCTGCAGACTGGTACTGGTCTGTGGGCCATTTGGTACCGTCCGCAGAGAAAGAATAAATAACTTACATTATTTCTGTTTTATTTATATTGAAGTCTGAACGATGTTTTATTTTTTTAAAATGACCAGATTCCCTCTGTTCCATCCATCTAAGATTCACTCTTGACACTTGTCTCGGTCACGTGATACATTTATCTGTTCCACCCTAAAGGCAGGTCTGTGAAAATAGTTTCTGACATTAAACCGGTCAGTGGCCCAAAAAAGGTTGGGGAATCACTGTTTTAAACCAATCAGATTGTTAGGATTTGTAGCCTTCATTTGCATGAGGACGGACCAATCAGGGAGCAGGGGCGGGGACTGCTGTCCATATAAGGCAGCTCCCTCTGGCTCAGGAATCACGCTGTTCTTTCCCGGTGAAGAGTGAAGGTTGTGTCTGCTCGCTTGTAGCTGTGACATGAGGATGTCCGTCCGCGGTGCGGCCACAGCAGGGGGACAGAGGCAGGTGGGCCACCCCGGACCAGAGCTGACCGGAGCAGAGCCTTCCAGCCATAGAGAGTCCCTCGCCCACGGTCACCTCTCAGCTTTCTTCATGGCCACGTGGCTTCATGAAGGACCTGTCACCTCTGAGCCGGCCCTCTCACAACTGTGCTGTCTGCTCCGACGACATTCCCTTCTTCACCGCACCCCAAAGTGGGGCTTCCCACATCGGCCAGGAATGGGCGCCATCCATCTGTGGTCAACAAGCGAAAGACAACCTACTGCACATTTCCTGTTGTTCAACCGCCTACAACTCAAAATATTCAATATTCCAAAGCGGAGTATATGGGACGGTGTCTTCCCAGCACCGGCCGTAATATTTTGGGGAGGCGTCAGTTGCGTTGGACACGACAGCAATGCCACGGGATTTTAGTAAGAAGATTGTCTCGCGTAAATAACCGAAACACAAGATGACTGTCGTCCACCACGCGGCTGGGAACTCTCCAACAAGGACTCATCGTTCTCTCTGCCTCTTCCGCAGCTGTCGCCGGAGACAGTTTGGCGTGCGACGCATCTTGCTAGGTGGTGCGCACCAACGCTCAGGGCTACTGATCGCAGTCACATCTGTGCTTTACTTTCTGTCTCGCCGCCACCCCGGGGTCTCCTGGGAGCCTGGTTGTCTGAGGCTGGAGCCGGGAGTTGTGTGTCCTCTTGGGATCACGGACCTTGCAGGGATCGTCAAACTTTTTATAAAAACCGCCCACTTTTGCAGAGCTGGTCAACCTGATCCTTACTGCCCACTAGTGGGCGGTCCAGCTTTCATGATGGGCCAATCGCAGCGCTGTTTGGTTGCGCGGTAGGGACCAGGTTGACCAGCACTGCAAAAGTGGGCGGTTTTTATAAAAAGTTTGAAGACCCCCTGATTGGCTCTTCAAGATGCTGACTGTGTGTTGGCTGATGGCCACCTGGTTTTTCCAGCAGCTGCTGCTAGGCTCGGTCTGCTGACATGAAGTCACGTGAACCGGGCAAGTGTGCGCGTGTGGACAGGCCATTGTTGCAATCATGCAGGGGAGGGAGGAAAAGAGAGACAGAGAGGGAGAGAGAAAATGTATCCTTTTCAGATGTGTCATGTGTGGTTGGGTGTTATTTGGTGTTTCTGAAAGATTCATATTTTATTTACTTACCTGGGATATAAGTCCAGAACAAGGCCACCTGTTCGTTCCTTAATGACTTCTCATTAGACATCTTTGCATTCCTTCTACATTGATGGAGCACGACTCTCAAGCTGCTTTTAGTTGTTGAGAAAACCTGGGTTTTGAATGAAATACAAGTTTCCCTTAGCTTGATAAGATTTAAGGGGGGGGGGAGTGTGGTAGAATGTTTTATAAGACCCTGTGGAAGTTTTGTATCTCACCTATGTGTGAAATCGTAGTGTTTAGCTTTTTATGATTTACTTATTTCACTCAGTATCATGTTCTCAAGGTCCATCCATGTTATCGTAAATGTCACGATGTCATCATTTCTTACGGCTGAGTAGTATTCCATAGTATATATCAGGGGTCCCCAAACTTTTTACACAGGGGGCCAGTTCACTGTCCCTCAGACCGTTGGAGGGCCCGACTATAAAAAAAACTATGAACAAATCCCTGTGCACACTGCACATATCTTATTTTAAAGTAAAAAAACAAAACAGGAACAAATACAATATTTAAAATAAAGAACAAGTAAATTTAAATCAACAAACAGACCAGTATTTCAATGGGAACTATGCTCCTCTCACTGACCACCAATGAAAGAGGTGCCCCTTCCGGAAGAGTGGCGGGGGCCGGATAAATGGCCTCAAGGGGCCGCATGCGGCCCGCGGGCCATAGTTTGGGGACGCCTGGTATATTTGTATCACATCTTCTCTATCCAGTCCTCTGTCGAGGGACACTTTGGTTGCTTCGTGTCTTAGCCACCAGGAATAATGCTGCCATGAACATGGGGGTGCCTGTGTCTATGCAGATACACGTTTTTGGGGACCATAGAAATGCTCACATGAAACCTAGATGACCCTACTCAGTGTCACCCCAGTAAATTTCATTTCAAAGCACCCTGGGGAAGAAGTGCTCTAGGGCAGTGATTTTCAACCTTTTTTGAGCCGCGGCACATTTTTTACATTTACAAAATTCTGGGGCACACCACCTACCAAAATGATACAAAATGACACTTTAACACAGTACATATTATACATATAGTTAATAATATAGTTTCTAAATGTATTTATACTCACACCTGACCATGTCTCATGGCACACTGGTTGAAAAACCCTGCTCTAGGGGTAAGCAGGACGTGATTGAACATAGGATGCAGGAGAAGGAGGCAGGAAGGGGGGACCTGGTGGCTGATTGGGGGGTGTCCATCTGCCAGAACACATAGGTGCTCTGATCTGATATCTGAGTGCAGTGGACACCCCCGTCCTACTCACAAGTCAATCCACTGACAGTCAGTCTGCTGATAATCTGCTGACAATCAAAGACACATAGAATGTGGATGATATAAAATCTAAGTCTAGACGACAGGAGAGCTGGAAGTGTGGTTCAGTAAGAAGCAGTCTGTATCTATAGGGTAACCACTTACACATCTAAAACTGTCTTTTTGTCTCTTTTATTTTTTTTTCTTTTCATTTATTTAGCTCATTCTTTCTCTTTTTTTTTTTCCTTTTGAGTAACTTCTGGTCATTTCATTCAGAGAAGATGTGACCTCTATCAGACAACATCCCTTCTTATTACGTGTAATGTCTTATATAGATGTCGCTGTTCATGAAGAGAGGGACTCGCCCACAGTGGCCAGGTTTCTGGTGTCAAGCACTTTATTGGGTCTATAGTATGTGCTCAATAAATAGTTCGTGATGAAGTTGAGGAGGGTGAGACCCAGAGCCTTCCACATGCCTTTCCTGAACCCCACACCTGCGTAAATCAGATGCTGCCCGATCTGCCATTCTGTCAAAAATGTCTTCCTTTTTAGAGTTAGGATTTTTTTTTTTTTATCCGTCAGGGGGCGGTTCAAGTGAAATTGTAATGGAACCCTGTAGGATGGAAGAATTTCCCATACTGCTTATTTCTTCTTTCTACTTAACATACTGAGGGGAAGTTTAAGTTAAAACACCCGTTTATCCCGCTAAGGAATTAAAGCGAAATTTCCTGACAGAAAGGCAGCCTCATGATGATGGTTTAACAGGAATAAGTATCATCTACACCAGAGACGTAAAGATGGGATGGCATCCCGCCCCAAACGTCACTGAGGTTTGGTGAGCGTCTGTTTCTGTGAACGGGAAAGATGTAACAAAAAAAATAAAAAAGGACATACGATTTGAAAAAGGCGCGTTCAGTACTGACACAGGAAATCCCTTGGAGACCAGGCCCTGGGTCGGAAGGCGTGCGGCTAATGGATTTTCCTACCTGCCTGAAAAGAATTTCTGCAAAGTCGGGGAAAAGCTAAAAAGGAAAAGCAAAGTCTAACCACGGGGTCAGGCGCTGTCGTCTGATCCGGTAATTGAAGCAGGTGCTTATGAGAAAGGGCAGCTTGTCAGACAGCCGAGAGTCACTCGGGGTCTGCTGTTTGCACAGGGCTGCGGTCAGCCCCCGCCCGGGCTCAGCCTCCTGGCTCCGGCTTCGAGCAGGGTGTTTCCCTCTCCGAGGTCGTCCTGCCCACCCTTGCATCTATTGTATATGAGGATGCCAGCAGACACTCCTCCACCTCCTCACCCTTTGGAAACCAAAGAGATCCCCAGGTGTGAGGAAACAGCCCCACATGGAGCCCCTCCCTTTCCGGAGGCCCTGTGTCCCCCAGGGCTTTCCGAAGGACTCACAGAGGAGGCATCCTGAGGGTCTGTGAAAGAAAGGCATGCCCTGGGCGGGCACTCACGGGCGTCCGGGACCTCTGCTTTCTGTTCCTGCGCCGAAATCAAAACCTGCATCGGGAAGCAGGGTGAAGGCAGCTCGAGACCCACCTTGGAGCTTGGAGAGGATTTGGAAAGACGGTGCCCTGCTTCCTTCAGCCCTGTGTCTACCGCCGTCTCTCGGACACGGGACAAGGACAGCGTACAGTGTGTCCGTCAAGTCACGGTGCACTTCTGACCGGTCACAGGAAAGCAACAAAAGATGATAGAAATGTGAAATCTGCACCAAATCAAAGGAAAACTCTCCCAGTTTCATACCTATTCAGTGCAGTTCCATGTGGGCTCACGCACAGATTTTTTAGGGCTCCTTAGGTAGCTATCCCATGTAGCCTCTACAGACTCGTCACTGACTGATGGCCTACCAGAACGGGGTTTCTCCACCAAACTGCCGGTTTCCTTCAACTGCTCATCCCACCGAGTCATGTGATTCCTATGTGGTGGCGCTTTGTTATAAACGCGCCGATATTCACGTGGCACTTTGGTCACGGATTCGAATTGAGCGAGCCACAGAACACACTGAACTGTCCTCTGTACCGTCCACATCTCGACTGGCATGGCCGTGGGCTGCTCCGCTGTATACACGGTGTGACGTCATCATCTGCGCATGCGCACATGCTGCCACATCATCCTACAGAAACTGGGAGGGTTTTCCTTTCATTTGGCGCAGATTTCACATTTCTATTGTCTTTTGTTGCTTTCCTGTGACCGGTCAAAAGTGCACCATGGCTTTACGGACACGCACGCTGTATTACGGATGCCGGGGGCAGGGCCGTGCCAGGGAAAGCCACAGTGACAGCCATCTGTCCTGTCCTTATGGTTATAAGAGAGTGCATGGACCCCAGCCTTGGGGACGGACACGCCTCTCCCTCCAAACAAGCCGAATCCGTAGTCACTGCACATGGTGCCATGCTGGGTCCAAAACAGTCTGATGGTAAAAAAGGGAGAGGCGTTTCCAAAGTGGGTCACACTGGGCCTGACCTGTGGTGGCGCAGTGGATAAAGCGTCGGCCTGGAAATGCTGAGGTCGCCGGTTCGAAACCCTGGGCTTGCCTGGTCAAGGCACATATGGGAGTTGATGCTTCCAGCTCCTCCCCCCCCCCCTACTCTCTCTCTCTGTCTCTCCTCTCTCTCTCTCTCATCTCTAAAAAATGAATAAATAAATAAATAAACAAAGTGGGTCACAGTGTACTGCGCGCCTGCCTCCTCCTGAGAGGTACAGGGGTGTGTGTGTGAGTGTGCACACACAGCTCTGATCCCTGCCCCGTACTCCCGGGATGAGACCGTTGGGGGCATGCATTCGCCGTCATGAATCAGTGGGGTCCCGCGACACAAGGTTACAAGGCAGGACGTTGGGGTGGCGGGACTTTCTTCCTAATGTCACGTCCCCTCCGCGGCTAAGCCTCGGAAGCTGCCGCGCCTTTATCTCAGGTGTGGAAGCCAGGTGTCCTCCGTAGAGCGATATGTCTGGTCCCAGGGCAGGTGAAACGCGTGGGTTCAGGGCTCTGTATTCTGGTTGGGAGTGGGTGTGTCACGCAGGGTGAGTGACCGCCTCCCCTAGGAAGGTGCAACTCTCTGGCTGTCACACTCCTGCGTGCCCGCTGGACAGTGACACACGAAGGTGCCCTGTCTGCCCATCCAGGGACATGACCTGGGCTCTAAGCTGAACAGCCGCTTGGTTCTCACTGCTTCTGGCACACATTTTCCCAGCGAGAGCTCCTTGGCCCGCGTCACCCGCGTCTCTCCTCGGCTGACACGCGCGGGGGGGTGGGGGGACACGGGAATGTGTCCCCAAAGCCCCATGTGGCTGCCTGTGTCTGTGGCCTTTCCTTCTGGGCACAGTGAAGCTTGGCTCAGGCCTCGTGCCCAGGGCGCCCGTCTGCTTCGGTGGCATGCTTGGAATGGCAGAAATTCCCCACATTCCTGCAGAGGATAAATAATGCATGACCCTGGAGCACGGGAACCGGGCTGGGAGGCAGGGCTGCGTCCCCCGGCGGCCTCAATGAGCCCCGTTGTTGGGCTCGGGCCGTCCCCCTTCCCGGATCTTCCCGTCCTAAAAATAGCGGGTGATGAGCGGTGGTCACAGAGCTGGGCCTCCAGGGCGTGTCCTGCAGGCTCATGCTGGGGGCATCAGTGTGCCAGGCTCGGGGCGCCAACTGCTTGTCTCATTGGGTGGTCTCCGTGCTTGTTCCCCGTGGGGTGGGCCCCACACGTGCTGCTGCCCCGCCGGTGACAAGGAGCCCTGTCCACCGAGGAGCAAACGCGTCTCTCTGGGGCTGGGAACGCGTAGGAAGGGGCAGGGAGGAAAGGCCGTGGCCGCATGCGCTCCCCACGTGCGCTCCGCACGGCACGTGCGCTCCCCACGTGTGCTCCGCACGTGCGCTCTCCAGGTGCGCTCCTCACGGGCACGCAGGAAACCCCTCCGCTGTCTTCACTTAACCCTGCGCTTGTCAGCGCGTGAGAAACCCCGTCGGTGTGTGATTTTTCTGTCCCCTCCGAGTTTGAAACCAAGCCCGGACCCCCGCCACCGCTGACGGCTCTGCTGCCCACAGACTGGTCACTGCTGGACCAGTGCCACCCGGAGCCCGCGGGACGCTGCAGGGACTCTCTGTGTCCTGCTCTGGATACGCTGGGAAGCGGATGCTTCCAAGGGGGTGAATCGCGCGTCCTGTGCTCTCACCGGGCCGGCGGGGAGTGAGGGTGTTCCTGCAGGGTGAGGCCGATGTCGGGGGGCGGGGGGCACAGCCAGATGAGTGTGGGAACCCCATGGGGGTGGGGGTGGGGGAGGTCAGCAGCGGGCTGGGCGGCTTTCCCCGCAACCTGGACGCAGGTGTCCGGCAGGCAGGGCGCGTCTGTCTCACCCCGGTGAGGGTGTCTCCCACCCTGTCGGGGAACTCGGGGGTACCCTATTCTCCCCGGAGCATGGGCCCCGCTGCTGACCCAGGCGGTTTGCAGCCCGGCCTTTCAACACCACCCCCTCGGCAGGTCCGACCTGTGCAGCTTTGGGGAGCAGGAGGGTTTGGGGGAGCTGTCTGCGGAGCCCCAGACTTCCCAGCCTGGCTCAGTCACACCGGCCAAAGCTCCCCTCTCCGCCTCCTCGGCGCCCTCTGGTCCAGCCGCACCTCTCTCAGAAAAAATCTCAGCTGGGGTGCGGCCTCCAAGGCCATGGATGCAGAGACGAGAGCCAGGACTGCTCGGGACAGGATCCTTTCGTGGACAGAACGCCAAGGCTTCTTAGAGGCACCTGGTGCCGGTGGACAGTGGGCGGCACAGGTCTGGCGGACACAGAGGCCTGGGTCCCGTGGCACCAACGTGTTCCAGAGCCCCGGGCTGCAGCGAGGGCCGGCGGGGGGCCCCCTGGTCCGCCCCTCCACGGCCTCTGTCCACCAAGGACGTGAGGTGGTTTTCCGAAACGTGCCCACGATGGTGAGAGAGCTCCTGACAGCATGGAAAGGTGTCTTGGATTCAAACACGGTCCCGGAGGACATCTCACTGTCCCCGTCACGCCGCCTGGGGTAGCACACAGCCATGGCTCATGTTCCTGTTGCCAGAGAGGCTGCGTCCGAGCGGGGCGTTATTTCTCACACCCGCGTGTCCTCCGGGGTCAGTGTTGATGCCGGACGCTCTGGGAACTGAGTGGTGGGCTCCCGAGGTGACCGTCTCAGACGGGGCAGCGTGTCCAGTTCCGGGGTCTCTGCCGTCCGGACTCACGCCCCCAGGAGAACGGGACCTTTCCACATTAACTGAACTTCGCCGAGTTCAAACTTTCAGTTTTAGAGGGCTGTAGTCAGCCACATTTTCCCTTTTTTCACCCATATTCGGGCCTGTCGGTCACAGGGCATCATGAGAGGTGTAAATGGCTTTGTGTAAAAATGAGAATATAGGCCATTTCAAAAAAATATATATATAGCGAGGCCACAGTTGGTTTGAGCAACCGTGGTTTGAATGCCAGGGTTCCACGTCCATGCAGGTCATATATATATATATATATATATATATATACATATGCAGCCATTTATATGTATGTGTATGTATATATATATATATATATATATATATATATATATATATATAAAAGGTCTACCAGAAAGTTCTGTCCGTTTCTATCACAAGTTTCGACACGTAAGCACATGTTCGTTTGGCGCATGTGTGCCTCTCTATTTGTATCACTTAATGGATACATACTGACGTAGCAAATTAACTAAAACAAAGTCGATTCACGTTAGTCTTATTTGTGAAGCCATAGTGTACCCATGGCTACTGATAAAGTTCATTGACGCCACTGTCATTTTTACGAATTTCAACAAGGAAGAAATGCTACAGAAGCATGTCTGTCGCATCCACCATACTTCCTGGACTTAGCACCCTCCGACGATCCCTTGTTTTTGCCCTTACAAAATTTTTTGAAGGGCAAAAAATTCTTCATTCGCACTGTTTCAATTTTTCGCATCAAAAAAAAACATTTTTCAAAAACGGGATATACAAATTGCCCTCACGCTGGCAAGAAATCATTAATAATAATGGCAATTATATTTTTTAATAAAATTTATTGACGGCAAGAAAAATTTGCATTTTGTTTTATTCCCCAAACGGACAGAACTTTCCGGTAGACCTTATATATAAACCGTATGCAGCCATTTAACGCTGCTGCATTTTCTGATCCATGGTTTTTGTGTTTTTTTTTAAAGAACAATGAACCAGAAGCGTGCTATTTGCAGATTCTGCCCCGAGGTGAAGCAACACCCAGAAGTCTGGGGCGTGCCTTCAAACAGCCGCCAGCAAAGTGTGTCCCTGTGAAGAAGAAAGCGCCGGGCCGGGTGCCCCCTGAAGAAGGCAGGGCAAACCCCGCGGCGCAGGCCAACCTGGCCAACGCCTCTCTCCGTTCAGAGGAAACGGTGATGTGTCCACGGGGGGACCCTCTGGGCCTGGAGGGTTCAAAGCGGGGGACGTGGCTGTAAAGAGACCTCGCAGGACGCACTGTGGGCCTGAACTTACCACCTGCGGTGCCCACAGGCTCCTGCTGTCCCTGCCACCCCCCCTCGGCTGGGGGCTTCCCCTTAATTCTATGCTGAGAGAGGACCCTGGGACGTGAAGTGCCTGGCACAGCGTCCTAAACACCGAAGCCGCGGGCACAGACGGCAAACCTAGGGCATATGTGGGGCTCCCCGTCCGCCCCCCCTCCTGCTTCGGAAACCAGACTCCCCCCCCCCCCCCCCCCCCCCCCCCCCCGGTCGATGACACAGCAGTGCTGGGCGCGCACGAAGCGTCACCCATCGTCCCCATGTGTCCTTCCTCCTGCGCGGTGTGCCAGGCCACAGTTGGCGCTTGAGCAACCCCGGTTGGAACGCCAGGGTTCCACGTCCAAGCAGGTCATTTTTCAATCAATGCGTTTTTCTCTTTCTTGTGGTTTTTATAACAACATGATTTGGGGGGCTTTTTTTTTTTTTTTTTTGTATTTTTCTGAAGCTGGAAACGGGGAGAGACAGTCAGACAGATTCCCGCATGCGCCCGACCGGGATCCACCCGACACGCCCACCAGGGGCTGACGCTCTGCCCCTCTGGGGCATTGCTCTGTTGGAACCAGAGCCACTCTAGCGCCTGGGGCAGAGGCCAAGGAGCCATCCCCAGCGCCCGGGCCATCTTTGCTCCAATGGAGCCTCGGCTGCGGGAGGGGAAGAGAGAGACAGAGAGGAAGGAGAGGGGGAGGGGTGGAGAAGCAGATGGGCGCCTCTCCTGTGTGCCCTGGCCGGGAATCGAACCCGGGACTTCTGCACGCCAGGCCAACGCACTACCACTGAGCCAACCGGCCAGGGCCGGCTTTTTCTTTTTTTTTTACTGGTTTATCAGCTGTCTTTATTTTGTTTTCACTTTCCCAGTCAGCTCTATTTCCCAGTTGGTGTCATCTATCTCATCTGTTCCACCCGGAATTTTGTTTTTAAGAGTGAGCGCTGCAGAGGACGGCAAGAGCTGGGAAGGGGAGGGGCTCTCTTGTGGAAGACGCTGTTTCTTTGACTCGTGCACGGAGGGTGACGGAAGTGCAGGCTCGGAGCTCAGGGAGCATTGCTCTCCACACCCCAGAGAGCGTGTCCAGGGGCCAGACCCCGGAATGAGGTGTAAGACCCCAAAAGTAGTCTTACCCTGGATTTTCAGGAGCAAGAGAGAGAGAGCGTTTGCTTGGTTCTCATCGATAACGTGTTCTTTTCTCGGGCCCCGAACGAGTGGTCGGTGGCAGGGGGGAGGGTTGGATTGCAGGCGGCTGGCCTGGTGGGGTTCAGACCATCGTCACAAAGAGCAGGGAACAGCGCTCCAGGGGTGGCTCACCGGAAGGAGCCCGGGGCATCCGCAGACAGAAGGAGCGACCTTGCTGGGTGGGCTCCACCGCTTTGTGGCTCAGTGTCCAGGGACCCGAGCACCAGCCCCACCGGGAGCCTGTGGGAGACGCCTGCCAGCCCCACCCCGATCCCCAGAGTGACAGCCCGCCAGCCCCACCCCGACCCCCCGAGTGACAGCCCGCCAGCCCCACCTCGACCCCCAGAGTGACAGCCCGCCAGCCCCACCCCGACCTCCGGAGTGACAGCCCGCCAGCCCCACCCCGACCCCCCAGAGTGACAGCCCGCCAGCCCCACCTCGACCCCCAGAGTGACAGCCCGCCAGCCCCACCCTGATTCCCGAGTGACAGCCCGCCAGCCCCACCCCGACCCCCCAGAGTGACAGCCCGCCAGCCCCACCCCGACCCCCCAGAGTGACAGCCCGCCAGCCCCACCCCGACCCCCCAGAGTGACAGCCCGCCAGCCCCACCTCGACCCCCAGAGTGACAGCCCGCCAGCCCCACCCTGATTCCCGAGTGACAGCCCGCCAGCCCCACCCCCGACCCCCCAGAGTGACAGCCCGCCAGCCCCACCCCGACCCCCCAGAGTGACAGCCCGCCAGCCCCACCCCAACCCCCCGAGTGACAGCCCGCCAGCCCCACCCTGACCCCCCGAGTGACAGCCCGCCAGCCCCACCCCGACCCCCCAGAGTGACAGCCCGCCAGCCCCACCCCGACCCCCCAGAGTGACAGCCCGCCAGCCCCACCCCGACCCCCAGAGTGACAGCCCGCCAGCCCCACCCCGACCCCCCGAGTGACAGCCCGCCAGCCCCACCCTGATTCCCGAGTGACAGCCCGCCAGCCCCACCCCGACCCCCCGAGTGACAGCCCGCCGGCCCCACCCCGACCCCCCGAGTGACAGCCCGCCGGCCCCACCCCGACCCCCAGAGTGACAGCCCGCCGGCCCCACCCCGACCCCCAGAGTGACAGCCCGCCGGCCCCACCCCAACCCCCCGAGTGACAGCCCACCAGCCCCACCCCGACCCCCCGAGTGACAGCCCGCCAGCCCCACCCCGACCCCCAGAGTGACAGCCCGCCAGCCCCACCCCGACCCCCAGAGTGACAGCCCGCCAGCCCCACCCCGACCCCCCGAGTGACAGCCCGCCAGCCCCACCCCGATTCCCGAGTGACAGCCCGCCAGCCCCACCCCGACCCCCCAGAGTGACAGCCCGCCAGCCCCACCCCGACTCCCCGAGTGACAGCCCGCCAGCCCCACCCCTACCCCCCGAGTGACAGCCCGCCAGCCTCACCTCGACCCCCCGAGTGACAGCCCGCCAGCCCCACCCCGACCTCCCGAGTGACAGCCCGCCAGCCCCATCCTGACCTCCCGAGTGACAGCCCGCCAGCCCCACCCCGACCTCCCGAGTGACAGCCCGCCCTGTAATAAGGTCTCCGTCTTAGATGCACCCAGTGGGTGTCTATGAACCCTGAGAATCCTGCACAGCCTTCCAGCATCGTGTCCCTGAGACAACTCCCGTGTTCCTCTTCTCCCGAGACACGGGGTTTCTCTCGTCCAGTGAGACCGGGCAGTGCCCGTGGGAAGAGAGGCGGTCACGTCCGTCACCCCCGTCGGCCTCCAAGCCTCCGGGAATTCCCTGGCCTGCTCACACCTCACCGTCAGCAACGTGGGGCCGGCTATGCAGGCACCCCGCAAGCTGTTGGAAATGTGGAACTCCTTTGCAAAGGACACCTGACGAGTCCCAGGGGCACCGGTCTCCAACCACGGGAACTCTGGGGCGCTCCTGACCCTGCTCCGTCCCAGCTAAACCTTCAGAACCTCCTTGAGTTGGCTGATGTTGTGAGTGACCGTCGAGGTCGGTGCCCAGAGAGACGGAGCGAGAAGCAGTCGACACACGACACACGTCAGTCACAAAACAAGGGGAAGCGTGGGTATAGGGCGGGACCCCTCGGAAGGTGGCTCTCGTCACCCTGAGCCGGGAAGACGACAAAGTCCGAGCCACACAGTCAACGTGGATGGGACAGGTGCGCGCCCATACAGAGCACGCTCCCCAGAAACTGCCCACCCCCGCGGCCTCTCCACCGCCGTGGACGCGTCCAGCACATTTCCCGGCCTCCCTGAGGCCCGGCGGGCACCTCGGAAAAAAAGTTTAACCTGTTTCCCAAATCCCGAGATGACTCTGTTTCTATAAATAGTAAAATGACCCAGAGCAGAGAGAATGCTGGTGAACTTGAGGGGAAATGTCAACGGCCCTCTTTGTCCTCTTAATAGACTTTTTTTCTTTTTTTTCCTTTTCCGACATCTCTGTTTCTCTGCGAATCTGGTAAGTGCATGTTGAGTCAGTTTTTCTGGAGCTGACTGGCAATATCAATGTCACTTCTAACCTGAGGTGATCTGTTCAGTGACCTCTGAGGTCACAGGGGACACTGGTCCCACACTGAGGTAAAGGGTACCGTTCTCCGTGTGCTGTGTACTCGTCTGTTCATATTAGTGTATAGACGGGGTGATGTCTGAGCTCACAGCTCTTTCAGACCACAGGGGCCCCTCGGCATTCCCATCTGCTCACGAAGCATGCGTCGATGCAAAGAACCAGTTTAGAAAAAAAAAAAAAAGTGAGGGCTTTTAAAAATTTTAATATTGTCTAAAGAATTCCAAGCCCCCATGGCTGACCTCCATTCATCTAATTTCCATGGCTGTAACCGCTACACAAGACAACTCATGTACGAACAACTCGTACCGATGACCGGGACCCGTCGCTGAGGACAGGGACGCGGGGCTCACGCGAGATGGTGGGAAAAACCGTGTTTAGGGCAGGGTTTTTGTGCAAGGAAATTGATGTGGGCTTATTTACCGGGAGCAGCTGACCCAAGGCATCTCCTCTCCTGCCCTGTATGAAATTCTGTGATCACCCTAGGGCCCTTCTGCGGGGAGGTCATTTCGGCATCCCCCTGGTGACAGTTTAAAGTCCTCCTTAAGAAGATACTGTATCTCATCCACCTGGGATGGATACACAGCCTGCCTAGGTAGTTAGCTAGAGAGATACTTTGAGGTGTGCTCCTGCTGACAGTTTAGAGTCCTCCTAAGAAGATACTGTATCTCATCCACCTGGGATGGATACACAGCCTGCCTAGGTAGTTAGCTAGAGAGATACTTTGAGGTGTGCTCCTGCTGACAGTTTAAAGTCCTCCCTAAGAAGACACTGTATCACATCCACCTGGGATGGATACACAGCCTGCCTAGGTAGTTAGCTAGAGAGATACTTTGAGGTGTGCTCCTGCTGACAGTTTAGAGTCCTCCCTAAGAAGACACTGTATCACATCCACCTGGGATGGATACACAGCCTGCCTAGGTAGTTAGCTAGAGAGATACTTTGTAGTGTGCTCCTGCTGACAGTTTAAAGTCCTCCCTAAGAAGATACTGTATCACATCCACCTGGGATGGATACACAGCCTGCCTAGGTAGTTAGCTAGAGAGATACTTTGTAGTGTGCTCCTGCTGACAGTTTAAAGTCCTCCCTAAGAAGATACTGTATCTCATCCACCTGGGATGCATACACAGCCTGCCTAGGTAGTTAGCTAGAGAGATACTTTGTGGTGTGCTCCTGCTAACAGTTTAGAGTCCTCCTAAGAAGATACTGTATCTCATCCACCTGGGATGGATACACAGCCTGACTAGGTAGTTAGCTAGAGAGATACTTTGAGGTGTGCTCCTGCTGACAGTTTAAAGTCCTCCCTAAGAAGACACTGTATCACATCCATCTGGGGTGGATACACAGCCTGCCTAGGTAGTTAGCTAGAGAGATACTTTGTGGTGTGCTCCTGCTGACAGTTTAAAGTCCTCCCTAAGAAGACACTGTATCTCATCCACCTGGGATGGATACACAGCCTGCCTAGGTAGTTAGCTAGAGAGCTACTCTGCTGTGCACCTGTGAGGGTGTTTCCAGATGAAATTAACCTTTGAATTTTTAGACGAGTAAAGCAGACTGCTCTGCCCCAACGATCGACTCCTGTCCTCACACTGAGGGTGCTTGTCTGTCCCTTGGCGCTAAGGATATGGGGGGCGGGCGTTTTTCTGTGGTGAGGGGATGTTTGGTGCTTAGTAGGGTGTTTAGTAGCACCCCTGACCTCAAGCCAGCCAATTGCAGGACCGCCCTATCCTAGGAGGACAATGCAGTATGGATTCAAACGTTACCCGATGTCTCCAAGGAGGACTGAATGCCCCCGCTGAGTACCGGTGGGACGAACCCCGTAAAACTGACAATATGTAAGGATCATAACGGCGGCGACATCGTGGTCCAATGTCACAGGGTCTCAGCTGCGCGGCCGTCACTCACTTCTGGCTGGACGAGTTTCCTGGCTGGGCGGCCGTGGGGGTGCTCATGTCAAGGCGGAAACGGAGACCGGTTCAGACATGGAAACTCCAGGGCGTGCGCACGCCGTCACGGACACCCTGATTCCGAGTAGACGCCTGTGAGAACCACGTGGCGTGTGGCGTTGGACCGGGACAGCATTCCAAAGAGCACGCGCATGGGGACATCGCCCACAGAGGAGAACGCAGATGGACACGGAACCGTGGAAACACCCTCACGGCCGACTTTCTCACGAGCTTCCACCCGGAGAAACTGAGTCACCTTTCCCATTCGCCAAGAAGACCCTGTTACTAAAAAGCAAGTGTATTTGAAACTTCCTTAACGTATGACTGATGTACCGTGGATGCCGGTATGACTCCCTCTGTGTGTATGTCACGGCCAACCGGGGCGTGACTGTGTCTCTCTGCCCCAACCTGGGGGAAGGACCCCAGCCCAGCAAGGCGATGTGACTTCTCCGTAGTCTTCACTCAGGAAGACAGTGAGCTCATTAAAACGCCTGTTATGTCCACCGAGCTGCGAAGGTCCCATTCCCCACCCACAAATGACCTGAATGAAACAGCACGGGGCTCCCTGCGTGCGAAGTCCTCCTTCCGGACAATGGGGACCCTCGCTAAGGAGCCACTTCCTCAGCAGAGCGAGAGCATGGGTGCGGAGGGGCCCTTTCCCCGGCAAGTGCATGTGAAACCGCAATGGGGGTGCGACCCGGTTTATTAACAGTGGCCCCAACACAAGTCGTCCTGGCCGGGTGCCCTCTGTGACGTGGGCCGCGCTACACTAACGAACCACGCCGCCCCCTTGCAATGCAGGGCCATGGCGGTCCAGATTTCTCGTTGTGAACATAGCACACGCACACGAAGCAACAATAGCTAAGTCAAAAAAAAAAAAAGAAAAAATGAGCTCACAAATTCTCGATAACATTTTGACCTATTTTTACGGGTTTTTAGCGCGGTCTGTACCATTTTAATGGACCTTTGCCTCTTTCTCCATCTCATTAACGACTCTTCTTTGGCTCTTTGGAGAAGTACCTTTATTTGCTTATTTATTTTCACTTTTAATTAGACATTTTATTTTGAGATAATTAAAGATATCATTGTCAACAAGCAATGGAGGCCCTGGTCAGTTGGGTCAGTGGTAGAGTGTCTGCTCTGTGTGTGGATGTCCCAGGTTTGATTCCCAGTTAGGGCCCATATAAGAATCAACCAATGAATCCTGGCTGGTTGGTTCAGCGATAGAGTGTCAGCCCTGGCTGTCGTCCCCACTGGAGCTCCCGGCTGCCGGGCAAACCCTCGCAGAACCGAAGTGTCGGCGTCCACAGTCGCATGTCCACCGTGTTCCTCACACCTCTTGGCCTCTCTGCTCGGAGAGTTCTCTGCCACGAGGTTCCGAGTGCTCTCAAGGTCACCCGTCCCTGACCTTCGAAACACAACGACAATAACCTCTTTAGAATCATATTCTCACTTCCTCAGAGTGCTTCTCTTATTCTCAAAATGGGCACTTGTTGTTGGTTGTGTGGTTTTTTTTTTTGTTTTGTTTTTGTTTTGTTTTTTTGTATTTTTCTGAAGCTGGAAACGGGGAGAGACACTCAGACAGACTCCCGCATGCGCCCGACCGGGATCCACCCAGCACGCCCACCAGGGGCGACGCTCTGCCCACCAGGGGGCGATGCTCTGCCCCTCCGGGGCGTCGCTCTACTGTGACCAGAGCCACTCTAGCGCCTGAGGCAGAGGCCAAGGAGCCATCCCCAGCGCCTGGGCCATCTTTGCTCCAATGGAGCCTCGGCTGCGGGAGGGGAAGAGAGAGACAGAGAGGAAGGAGAGGGGGAGGGGTGGAGAAGCAAATGGGCGCTTCTCCTGTGTGCCCTGGCCGGGAATTGAACCTGGGACCTCTGCACACCAGGCTGATGCTCTACCACTGAGCCAACCGGCAGGGCCGGTTGTGTGTTTTTTTTAATTTGGTCTCTCTCCTTTTCTTCCGAGGAGTCGACCATCTCAGATGCAGCCCGCCTGCGGGAACAGCGCGGTCCTGGAGAACTGTTGAGCCCGGTCCAGCCCGGGCTGCGGAGGACCCCGGGGCTCTGCACACCCTGAACCAGGGGCCCGTTCAGCGACAGTGCCCACGGCGCCGTCTGGGCCGTCTCTCAGGAGCGGGGCGCACGTGGGGGCCACAGGCTGCGCTGAGAGGAATCGCTGTTGTCCACAGGGACGTCCCCGGGGTGGGGGGGGCGCCTGCTCTCGGCTCTGCAGCAAACATTTCTGGTTGAATGGGAAACCCATCATCGCCGGACACCCCAGCGCTGCTCAGACCCGGGGCCTGAGGGCTCCCACAGGGACGTCTGGAAATGTGGGAGAGGTTTGCCAACCCACCCTGAACCCCTGGGCCTGACGCCTGCTCGCACAGTGAGTGCCTGCTGGGTCACGACTCAAAGTGGGGGTGCCATAAAGGTCATTGTTTTCAGGACCCTCAGCTGCCCAATAGATAAATACTCTGTCCTCAAGGGAAAACGGAGGGGGGAGAGAGAGAGAGAGAGAGAGAGAGAGAGAAAGAGAGGAGGTTAACCAGCAAGCCAGGGAGAGAGAGAGAGAGAGAGAGAGAGAGAGAGAGGAGGTTGACCAGCAAGCCAGGGCAGGGGGGGGGGGAGAGAGAGAGAGAGAGAGAGAGAGAGAGAAGGTTGACCAGCAAGCCAGGGAGGGGGAGAGAGAGAGAGAGAGAGAGGAGGTTGACCAGCAAGCCAGGGAGAGAGAGAGGGAGAGAGAGAGAGAGAGAGAGAGAGAGTTTTCCTGCCAGCTCTGCCCTGTCCTCCCCCGTGTGGTCATCTGAAGGACACGTGGGACCTCAGCCTGACCTGCACGGACCGTCCAGCCCCCGCCCATTTCTGTCCTGTCTCCTCCGGCCCCCCCCCCCCCATTCCGCAGACTTCAACACGTGCGTCTAAAAATAAAGACGCCCAGAGATGCATCCACCCCTGTTCTTTTATTTAAAGCTCTGGACAATTACTGAGGAATAAAAAAAAAAAAAGAAAAAAAATCCCCGGGCGGATGAAAAATAGAGATTAGAAAAATCGCATGAGAAAGTCATGAGGTGCGATACATCACTGGTTCGGCCGCACGCCGCGGTCTGGGATTTTAATAACGAGTCCGAGGGCCGTCAGGGTTTGCGCGGAGCGCTGGATGAACCGGCACAATGACTCCCACCGGGGCGTTTTCCCACGCACCTGGAGGATTCCATTGATATTTAAAACACACCTTCCTAAAGCACATAGCGTGGTCTCAGTTTCCCTAAGAAAACGATGATGGCTGTCTGGTGGACGTTCCCAGGGGGTCCGTGGGCCCCTCACTCGTTGGAAGGCTCCCTGACATGATGCCTGCTCTTCTCCAGGCCACCGCGGGCTGCGGTCTGGGCACGCCTCGTGGGCGTTTAAACACGGGCCAGGGGCTCACGCATACGTGTGCGCTGGGACAGGTCAGGAGGAGCCCTATGGTGTCCCACCTCTTGAGAGTAAGGTTGGCGTACGTGTGTGATGCCCACGTGCGTTACTTATGCGTAAAATGATGTGTCAGTGATGTGTGTAACTTCCGCGGCGAGTGGGTCAGTCCGACACACCCGAGCACGGGTGTTACCTGCGTGTTGAACTCTAAGGGGAAACGCACTAACCCTGTTCCGTGCGTTACGACTTCATTTATTTATCCGAGCACATCGCGGCGCAGGGTGTGCGTGGACAAGGTCCCCAGGCTCCGTGATGCGCGCTACACAAGGGACAGTTCCCAGGCTCCAGCCGCTCCCTGACTCAGAGGACAGACAGAGGGGTGTGTGTGTGGCATGAAACAAAACACCTGACTTCGGAGGCATTCACCGTTGAGCGGACATGGAGACGGCGTGGGGGGAGGTCAGATTCGGGGACGGCGTGAGTTCGGAGTGCCTGTCGTCTGCTGGGTTGGAAGACATCGTAGGCACGGAAGTCTGGGAGGGGACAGTTCTATGTTGTTGGTCACGTAGCTTATGCAGCCAGAGCCCGCGGTCTCTGTGACCAGCGAGTGTTCTCTGTGAGGACGCAGAGCTGGCTAAGAGTCCGTGCTGTTACCATCCACACCCGCTCCCAGTTTCATAGATTCAAGCTCACTGTTACATCTGTAGCCCAAGGTCGATGAACCTCACATCAACGGTGGAGTTTAACGGATTCGAGCAAGACATGGAAACAACCAAAAAGCCCTTCAATAGAAGACTGGATAAAGAAGATGTGGCACATATACACTATGGAATACTACTCAGCCATAAGAAATGATGACATCAGGCCTGACCTGTGGTGGCGCAGTGGGTAAAGCATCGACCTGGAAATGCTGAGGTCGCTGGTTCGAAACCCTGGGCTTGCCCGGTCAAGGCACATATAGGAGTTGATGCTTCCAGCTCCTCCCCCCTGTCTCTCTCTCCTCTCTCTCTCTTGTTCTCTCTCTCTCCTCTCTAAAATGAATAAATATATAAAAAAAAAAGAAATGATGACATCGGATCCTTTACAACAAAATGGTGGGACCTTGATAACATTATACGGAGTGAAATAAGTAAATCAGAAAAAAACAAGAACTGCATGATTTCATACATTGGTGGGACATAAAAACAAGACTAAGAGACATGGACAAGAGTGTGGTGGTTACGGGGGGGGGCAGGGAGGAAAGGGAGGGGGAGGGGGAGGGGCACAAAGAAAACCAGATAGAAGGTGACGGAGGGCAATCTGACTTTGGGGGATGGGTATGCAACATAATTGAATGACAAGATAACCTGGACATGCTTTCTTTGAATATATGTACCCTGATTTATTGATGTCACCCCACTAATATTAATAAATATTTATTTAAAAAGAAAAGAACTGGAGCAATAACCCCGTGCCAATAACACAGCCACAAAATGGATTTGAGTTCACTTCGTGCTTCCTTTTTTTTTTTGAGTTGAATTCGTGGGGCGACACGGATGAACAAGACGACCGAGGTGCCCGCGGCACAATTCTACACCGCGTCCTCTGTCTGTGGTCGCCTGTGCTCACCGCCCGCACTCCCACTTTTCTTTGAAAAAGGTGGAAGGGATTAAGCAAAACGTGCACTTTATATCTATATCTATTTTTTAATTTTCCGATGAACAGAATTCAAGAGTCACAGCAAGTTTCAAAAAAACGATGTTCAGGAAGGCCACGGGTGTGGGGTCCCCACGGAGAGGTGCTGGTGGGGACCCCTCGGCTGGCTGTCCTGCCGGGTCAGAACCGGGACAGAACCGGGACGCTCACTACGTCAAAACAGAGGAGCTGCTGGGCTTTCGGAAGGGGCTTTCCTTCCCGGCTGAGTGTGGGGGGCTTCGCACTGTGCAGAAGTGAGGCCTCTCGGTCTCCCCACTATCAAGTCCTACAAATAACCACACGGGGGTCTGGTCTGTCTGCCGTCAGGGTGGGCAGGTGTTTTCTGTGGAGGACCAAGCAGCCAGCACTGTGGCTTCCTGGGGCAGACAGAGTCGGTCATGGACACTCGCGTCCCGGACCGTCCTCCCACGAAGGGCCGTGTGAATAAAACTGACCTGCCCACAGCGGGAAGGGAGCCGTCTGGGCCCGGGGGCCGCAGTTCCCTGACATGCCCCTGTGCTGCTCGCTGTGCCGTCTAAACCCACAGGAGAAGGTTAGCGGTCGATGCAGCACGTCCAGTTCTATCACCTCCCTGTGATTTCTGCAGAGTCCCCTAAACAGAAGCGCAGCAAAAACATACATCAGCATGCATTTCTAAACAGCATGGCAACCAGCTGATATCAACAATGCGCTTGTATATAAAAATTCCAGGGTATGTCATGGTATGAGTCTATCTATCTATCTATCTATCTATCTATCTATCATCTATCTCTATCATCTATCTATCTACCTAGCATCTAGCATCTATTTATAATCTATATATTATCTATCATCTACTTACAATCTATCTATTTATCATCTATCTACATCTATCTATCTATCTATCTATCTATCTATCTATATCATCTATCTATCTAGCATCTAGCATCTATTTATAATCTATATATTATCTATCTATCAATCTATCATCTACTTATAATCTATCTATTTATCATCTATCTACATCTATATCATCTATCTATCTATCATCTATCATCTATTTATAATCTATATATTATCTATCATCTACTTATAATCTATCATCTATCTATATCTATCATCTATCTACCTATTGTCTATCTATCTATCTATCATCTATCATCTATTTATAATCTATATGTTATCTATCATTTCTCATCTATTTATAATCTATATGTTATCTATCTCTCTATCATCTATCTACATCTATCTATATAACATCTACCTATCTATCATCTATTTATAATCTATGTTATCTATCTATATATCATGTATCATCTATTTATAATCTATATGTTATCTATCATCTATTTATAATCTATATTTTATCTATCTCTCTACCTATCAATCATCTATCTCTTTCTTTATATATCTATATCTATTTCACATAGGAATCTATCACGCATTCATGTTTATCAATATCTATTTATACTCTGTGCAGGTATGTGCATACATATGTAACTAGACACACACATACTGAATTCTTACTGAATTCAGGCACACACATCTATGCACATAGGTGACCAGTCCTCTATGCATGCATACTTGGTAGGCAATTTTCCAAAGAACTGTTGGAATTGATTCGTTTGTTTGTTTGTTTTTTGCTGCCGTCGACCTCACAGGCAAGTTGATGCGTGGAGACACAAATGAATCAGGTTTCTAGAAAGGAACTCCGAGGAGTTTTTTAATTAAAACGGCAACCCCTGTGCCACCGCGCAGGATTAGAGTGTCTGGACGCGACCCTTCAAGGCGTGAGGTGACGTGCCATGTGCCCCGAGCGTGACCGGCCCCGTTGGCACTGCCGGGGTAACATTTCACCGAATGACCTCATTTGGGGCCAACGTGGGGAGGGCAGGGTTTCTGGGGGCATCTCTGTGGTGGGCCCCGCTTATCCACAGGGCCGCTATTCAAATGCGGCGCCTGACCTTGCCGTGGAGGGTGCAAAGGCAAATTATCATCCCTTTAGGCGCGGTAAGGCGAGTCTGTAGGTTGTGAACAGCCTCACCCTCGGGGACACCTCTGGGGGTCTTTGAGCTGTTTATCGAATTCAATACAGACACATTTTTTTTTTCTAGAAATTACCCTTTTTATTTATTTTTTTTAAGACTTTACTTATTCATTTTAGAGAGGAGAGACAGAGGAGAGAGAGAGAGAGAGAGAGAGAGAGAGAGAGAGAGAGAAGAGGGGAGGAGCAGGAAGCATCAACTCCCACATGTGCCTTGACCAGGTAATCCCAGGGTTTTGAACTGGTGACCTCAGCATTCCAGGTCGATGCTTTATCCACTGCGCCACCACAGGTCAGGCAATACAGACACAGTTTTTTTTTCTAGAAATTACCCTTTTTATTTATTTTTTAAAGACTTTACTTATTCATTTTAGAGAGGAGAGAAGGAGGAGAGAGAGAGAGAGAGAGAGAGAAGAGGGGAGGAGCAGGAAGCCTCAACTCTCACATGTGCCTTGACCAGGTAATCCCAGGGTTCTGAACTGGCGACCTCAGCATTCCAGGTCGATGCATGACCCACTGGGCCACCACAGGTCAGGCAATACAGACACAGTTTTAATCTCAAAATGAGAAACCTCTAACATTTCAGAGACAATTCTCCAAACCAGATATCTTTAATTATTAAGGTCACCATTCTTTCTGTACCCAGTAAAAAAACAAACAAAAACAAACCAACTATGTGCATGAGAAGTGTCCACTCCATGACAGGAGATTGTTAATAATTTCCATCCCAGATGGCAGAACGCCAATTAACGAGTTATACTTTGGGAAAATATGCCAATTTAGCATTGACCCAAGAAGACATTACGTGAGAGAGCAGCTCCTTGGAATGTCAGGTGACCAACCCCTCCCTCCCCACCAAGAATGAGGAAGTTCCCCGAACATGCTATTTTTGGTCCTAAAACTGGAGCAGGTGACACGAAGATGAGTTGATTGTAACAACGGAACTGGGGGACGTAGCAGTTACCTGCCAGAGGTCTGCGAGGTCAACACATTGGAAACATTGTGGCGTTAAATCAAGCCCCAACCACCGTTTTCCCTGTCGGCATTCTCAGACTGTTAGCAAGCCAGTTAAAAAACGAGATAAACATTTATTTGAGCATAGACCACAGCACCTAAATCTGGCTTAAACATTTTTATTGGATTCAACAGACATCAAATTGCATTTCAATAAATGCAATCAGAGCAAATGTAAGCTAGAGAAAACAAGCAGGGAAAAAGGAAAAAAAAATAAATAAATTAAAGCCTAACCAGGCAGGGGGTGCAGTGGATGGAGTGTCAGACTGGGGTGCGGAGGACCCAGGACCGAGGCCCCAAGGTCGTCAGCTTGAGTGCGGGCTCACCAGCTTGAGCGTGGGGTCATAGAAACGACCCCATGGTTGCTGGCTTGAGCTTAAGGTCACTGGCTTGAGCAAGGGGTCACTCGGTCTGCTGGAGCCCCCCACGGTCAAGGCACATATGAGAAAGCAATCAATGAACAACTAAGGTGTCGCGATGAAGAATTGATGCTTCTCATCTCTCTGCGTTCCTGTCTGTCTGTCCCTATCTGTCCCTCTCTCTGACTCTCTCTGTCTCTGTCACAAAAAAAAAAGAACAGAAATGAGATAAACATTTATTGGGCATATCACACCACCCAAATGTGGCCTCCTACAAAGGCTGGGTATGAAATTGCAGCCCGTTACCACCGCTCTTGGCATGTGGACCCGGAGTGGACATCCTGTTGCATAGGAGTGAGGCCACTCTCCTGAATTCTGCTGCTCTGTCTTGGACTTCCCCACCCCAGCCCGGCCCTGCTGACGTTTGGGGCCCCTGCCTTGTGGGCCCTCGAACACCTACCTACCTGTCCGGCCCCCCACCCTGCACTGGACGACAGCAGCGCCCCCTTAGCCCCAGTTTGTGATGCCCAAAAATATCCCCAGAGGAGCGACCTCCCTTCCAATCATGGCGGGTGGTCTCTTTGAGTCAGTCTGGGGAACAGGAACGAAGCCCACCCTCAGGAGGACGTTGTCCTCAGCCCCCGCCCGGGGACTGTGTCCCCCCTAGGAGGCGGGAGCTCCCCATCCCCGCCCACGTAGGCACCACCTCAGTGGGGAGCAGGCACGCACCCCATTCCAAACCTTGAAGGAGGCCCTGGCCGGTTGGCTCAGTGGTAGAGCGTCGGCCTGGCGTGTAGAAGTCCCGGGTTCGATTCCCGGCCAGGGCACACAGGAGAAGCGCCCATCTGCTTCTCCACCCCTCCCCCTCCTTCCTCTCTGTCTCTCTCTTCTCTTCCTGCAGCCAAGGCTCCATTGGAGCAAAGATGGCCCGGGCGCTGGGGATGGCTCCTTGGCCTCTGCCCCAGGTGCTGGAGTGGCTCTGGTCGTGGCAGAGTGACGCCCCGGAGGGGCAGAGTGTCACCCCTGGTGAGTGTGCTGGGTGGATCCCGGTCGGGCGCATGCGGGAGTCTGACTGTCTCCCGTTTCTAGCTTCAGAAAAATACAAAAAACAAACAAACAAACAAAAAGCCAAACCTTGAAGGAGCAAAGACTGGGCGCTCAGCCCCAGGACCCTGCCAGGTCATGAACCCGGCTCTCAGAACAGGATCCGGGAAGGAAGAGCCCGGGCAGGCAGTGCTCCTGGGCTCTCAGCTCCGGTCATCCTCTCCCCGAAGTGCTCGGAGTGGCCCTTGGGTATGCGGGGGACGCCCCTCAGGCCAGGAGCTCCCCTCTTTAGCCTGATCCTCCTCCCCAGCTTCCCCCGCGCCCTCCTCAACCTTCCTGTTGGCAGTGAGCGTCAAAAGCGGCAAAGGAAAAAGACGTTTCCAAGCCTGTCTCCTTGCGCACAACGGTGAGGTGCCCAGATTTTAGCCAGGCTGCCAGCAGAAATTACGGGAGGGTTGGCACAGAGTGTCTTCTACATGGAAAGGGTTAGTCTGCCTTTGGGTGTGGGGGAGAGGGCAGGCATGCCCACTGATGCAGCTGAGAATGAAACACCAGCCGCAGTTGCTCACTGGGTATAACAATGTATATAGTGAGTGCAACAGTAGCTGAGAGTCTTATAGAAACTGGGGAAGAAAGAGAGACAGCTTCCTCCACGTGCTGCAACCGAGTTACCAGACCTCTGTGTTCATCCTGCGCACCCCAGTGACAACCACAGAGAGGGAGTCAAAAAGTGGGTAAAGACGCAGACTATATATTTTTCAACCGAGGTAAGGGAGACGCCCAAAAGAAAGAGATTTCCTTCCTTCCTTCCTTCCTTCCTTCCTTCCTTCCTTCCTTCCTTCCTTCCTTCCTTCCTTCTTTCCTTCCTTCTTTCCTTCCTTCTCCCTTTCTCCCTCCCTTCCTCCCTCCCTCCATCCTTCCTTCCTTCTCTCCTTCTCCCTTTCTCCCTCCCTTCCTCCCTCCCTCCTGCCTTCCTTCCTTCCTTTCTTCCCTCCTTCCCTCCCTTCCTCCCTCCCTCCCTCCCTTCCTTCCTTCCTTCCTTCTTCCTTCCTTCCTTCCTTCTTTCCTTCCTTCTCCCTTTCTCCCTCCCTTTCTCCCTCCCTCATCCTTCCTTCCTTCCTTCCTTCCTTCCTTCTTCCTTCCTTCCTTCCTTCCTTCCTTCCTTCCTTCCTTCCTTCCTTCCTTCCTTCTTTCCATCCTTCCTTCCTTCTCTCCTTCTCCCTTTCTCCCTCCCTCCCTCCTGCCTTCCTTCCTTCCTTTCTTCCCTCCTTCTCCTCCCTCCCTCCATCCTTCCTTCTTTCCATCCTTCCTTCCTTCTCTCCTTCTCCCTTTCTCCCTCCCTTCTTCCCTCCCTCCTGCCTTTCTTCCCTCCTTCCCTCCCTCCCTCCCTCCCTCCCTCCCTTCCTTCCTTCCTTCCTTCCTTCCTTCCTTCCTTCCTTCCTTCCTTCCCTTCTCCTCCCTCTCTCCCTCCCTCCCTCCCTCCCTCCCTTCCTCCCTCCGTTCTTCCCTCCCTTTCTCTCTCCCTTCTTCCCTCCCTCCTGCCTTTCTTCCCTCCTTCCGTCCCTCCCTCCCTCCCTTCCTTCCTTCCCTTCTCCTCCCTCCCTCCCTCCCTCCCTTCCTCCCTCCCTTTCTCCCTCCCTCTCTCCCTCCCTTCCCTCTCTCCCTTCTTCCCTCCCTTCTGCCTTCCTTCTCTCTCTCTCTCTTACTTGATCTGTTGTGTGACCTGATTACTTTATACAGCAGGACTGTGTCGTTCTCCGCATCTCTGCTTCCTGTGACAAGTGCTGTCTGCTAACATCCAGCCTCACCTGCAGCCACACTGTGGCGGTGCGTGCTGAATGAATAAATAAACGGAGGGACCCGTGAGAGGCAAGACCAGCTCCTCGGGGCGGGACGTCGCAGTCCCCTCCGGCTTAGAGGACAGAGAAGTCCATTTCGACGGCCACTTCCCTACTGTGGAGGGCCATCGAGATCGTGTGGCACGTTTTAACCGCGGGGTTTATCAGCAGCAGACGAGGCTCCGGGAGAAATCTCTATCGAGCCGGCATCGCAGCAGCCCCGTGTCTGAGCAATAAATTTCCCCTCTCAAGTGTCCGGAATAAATTATGGGCGAAATGTATTTCTCGGCAAGCAGATGAATTAGCCCCGTGGTCAGAGGTTATCAAAAATGAGCCCATTAAATTTTTCATGGCATCTGCCAGAAATAATGACTTTTATTCACCCGCGCTAACCATTAAATCACTTTTCTTTTTTTTTTTTTCCCTCTGACAACGTGGACATCACAGGAGCAATCACGCGGGCAACTCTTCATTTTCGGCGGCGAGGTCGTTGGGCCTCGCAGCGCTGGGAACTTTCTAGAAGGGCCCCCTGGAACAGTTTCTCGTCATTAAAATGAAACACCAAGCGGGAGCAGTTCAAAAACATTGTATAGCTTTTTTTTTTTTTTTTTTTTTTTTTTTTTTTTTTTTTTTTTTTTTTTTTTCCATTTTTCTGAAGCTGGAAACAGGGAGAGACAGTCAGACAGACTCCCGCATGCGCCCGACCGGGATCCACCCGGCACGCCCACCAGGAGCGAAGCTCTGCCCACCAGGGGGCGATGCTCTGCCCATCCTGGGAGTCGCCATGTTGCGACCAGAGCCACTCTAGCGCCTGGGGCAGAGGCCAAGGAGCCATCCCCAGCGCCCGGGCCATCTTTGCTCCAATGGAGCCTCGGCTGCGGGAGGGGAAGAGAGAGACAGAGAGGAAAGCGCGGCGGAGGGGTGGAGAAGCAAATGGGCGCTTCTCCTATGTGCCCTGGCCGGGAATCGAACCCGGGTCCTCCGCATGCTAGGCCGACGCTCTACCGCTGAGCCAACCGGCCAGGGCAGTATAGCTTTTTTGAAAAAATTATTTTGCTCCTTAAAATTCCTGAGCAGATCTGGCTGAGAACCGTTCCAAGCTCACCCCCATCCTCCCAGAGGCTCAGTTCCAGGGCGCAGGAAGCTACCTCTGCCTCTCGGGACTGTCTCCTCCTGAGACGGGTAGTTCTAGGTCAGTGGTTCCCAACCCCCGGGCTGCAGACCAGTACCGGTCCGTGGGCCATTTGGTACCAGTCTGCAGAGAAAGAATAAATAACTTACATTATTTCCGTTTTATTTATATTTAAGTCTGAACGATGTTTTATTCTTTTTTTTTTTTTCTGTATTTTTCTGAAGCCGGAAATGGGGAGAGACAGTCAGACAGACTCCCGCATGCGCCCGACCGGGATCCACCCGGCACGCCCACCAGGGGGTGACGCTCTGCCCACCAGGGGGGCGATGCTCTGCCCCTCCGGGGTGTCGCTCTGCCGCGACCAGAGCCATTCTAGCGCCTGGGGCAGAGGCCAAGGAGCCATCCCCAGCGCCCGGGCCATCTTTGCTCCAATGGAGCCTCGGCTGTGGGAGGGGAAGAGAGAGACAGAGAGGAAGGAGAGGGGGAGGGGTGGAGGGGTGGAGAAGCAGATGGGGGCTTCTCCTGTGGGCCCTGGCCGGGAATCGAACCCGGGACTTCTGCACGCCAGGCCGACGCTCTACCACTGAGCCAACCGGCCAGGGCCCAATGTTTTATTCTTAAAAAAATGACCAGATTCCCTCTGTTCCATCTGTCTAAGACTCACTCTTGACGCTTGTCTCGGTCACGTGATACATTTATCCGTCCCACCTTAAAGGCTGGTCCGTGAAGATATTTTCTGACATTAAACCGGTCCGTGGGCCCAAAAAAGGTTGGGGACCACTGTTCTAGGTGATTCTTTTTTCCGTAATGACTGATCTTGGTTTGATACTGAAGAGGGTTTATAAATTTCTTTATTGCTACTGATTAAGTATTTATCCTTTCTTTTTCCTTTTTGTAGCGAGAGAGAGTCAGAGAGAGGGACAGATAGGGACAGACAGGCAGGAAGGGAGAGAGATGAGAAGCATCAAGTCATAGTTGCGGCTGCTTTAGTGGTTCATTGATCGCTTCTCATAGGTGTGTTCAGAAGGCCCGGTCTGCTGGGGACCTTCACCATACCCTCTCCTTCCTGATGGGACCATGTGCTGACAAATGTCCCCTTCCCTCGCTCTGTGGTGACGGCATCCTTGCTGAGACCCAGCGGCCCGCTGGTAACTTACACTGCTGACCCCTGTCATCTGGGAGCAGGCACGCTGGACCCGGGAGGACACGCCTGTTTGCAGACCACGGGGGCGTCCACGGGCAAGGACAGCTGCTGCCTTTTCTTCACGTCTCCGCCTGTGGATTTAAAAATGACTCACTTCCTTTTTTTAAAAGCGCCTGGTAGGTATTTCCAAGGGGAACATTGGTCAGATCCCACAGTTGGGCCCACTTCTGGGTCCTGCGGGCCTGGGACCCCCAGGAAGAAGTAGGCTGGGGGGGTGGTTCGGACGGGGGTGGGGGAGGCCGTCTGTCACGTGACAGATCTTTCCCCGGCGTTTAACCGACGGCCACCAGGCCATCACCGGGTTCGGCACCTGTGCCCAAAACAGCCGTTCACATGTTTGTTGAGAATATTGTCTCATTAGTGCAGGGGTCCCCAAACTTTTTACACAGGGGGCCAGTTCACTGTCTTCTCAGACCGTTGGAGGGCCGGACTATAAAAAAAACTATGAACAAATCCCTGTGCACACTGCACATATCTTATTTTAAAGTAAAAAAAGAAAACGGGAACAAATACAATATTTAAAATAAAGAACAAGTAAATTTAAATGAACAAACTGACCAGTACTTCAATGGGAACTATGCTCCTCTCACTGACCACCAATGAAAGACGTACCCTTCCAGAAGTCCTGTGGGGGCCGGATAAATGGCCTCAGGGGGCCGCATGTGGCCCGCGGGCCGTAGTTTGGGGAATTCCTGCATTAGTGGGTCACTGCGTTATAACAGCTACAAGACCAGCCGGGTTCATCGAAGATATTTATTCCTCCAAACGATGTATTTACTGCCCGCGTTGGCAGAATCTTTCTTTTCTCAAATTTTGACTGTTTCGTTGTGCTTTCTCTTTTCTTGAGAGAGAGGCAGGGAGAGCGAGAGAGACAGGAACATCGAGCTGTGCCTCTGTGTGCCCTGACCGGGGATCGAACCTGTAACCTCTGAGAGAGAGAGAGAGAGAGAGAGAGAGAGAGGAACATCAATCTGTTCCTCCATGTGCCCTGACCGGGGATCGAACCTGTAACCTCTGAGAGAGAGAGAGAGAGAGAGAGAGAGAGACAGGAACATCGAGCTGTGCCTCTGTGTGCCCTGACCGGGGATCGAACCTGTAACCTCTGAGAGAGAGAGAGAGAGAGAGAGAGAGAGAGAGAGGAACATCAATCTGTTCCTCCATGTGCCCTGACCGGGGATCGAACCTGTAACCTCTGAGAGAGAGAGAGAGAGAGAGAGAGAGAGAGAGGAACATCGAGCTGTGCCTCCGTGTGCCCTGACCGGGGATCGAACCAGCGACCTGTGCACTTGGAGAAGGCTCTAACCACAGAGTGATCCAGCCAGGGCTGTATTTATTGATGTATTTTCAGAGAGACAGAGAGAGGAAGGGAGAGAGAGGGGAGGAGGAAGGGAAACATCTATATTGTTCCACTCACTCGTGCATTCATTGGTTGCTTCCCAAGTCTGCCCTGACCGGGGCATCGAACCTGCAACCTTGTCGTGTCCGGACGATGCTCTTTTTTTTTTTTTTTTGTATTTTGTATTTTTCTGAAGCTGGAAACGGGGAGAGACAGTCAGACAGACTCCCGCATGCGCCCGACTGGGATCCATCTGGCACGCCCACCAGGGGCGACGCTCTGCCCACCAGGGGGTGATGCTCTGCCCCTCCGGGGCGTCGCTCTGCCGCAACCAGAGCCACTCCAGCGCCTGGGGCAGAGGCCAAGGAGCCATCCCCAGCGCCCGGGCCATCTTTGCTCCAATGGAGCCTTGGCTGCGGGAGGGGAAGAGAGAGACAGAGAGGAAGGAGAGGGGGAGGGGTGGAGAAGCAAATGGGCGCTTCTCCTGTGTGCCCTGGCCAGGAATCGAACCCGGGTCCCCCGCACGCCAGGCCGACGCTCTACCGCTGAGCCAACCGGCCAGGGCCCGGACGATGCTCTTAACTGACTTGAGCTCACCAGCCGGGGCCATTTTGCTTTTTTCTCAAAACGCACGATTCCCGATTCACATTGCTGTGTTTTCCCGGCCAAAGCTCACGAGACAGGAAAAGAACTTTAGAAAACTCTCGCGGAGCACGCGTTTGCAAGCGGCGGGTGTCTGTCCGGAAGTCCCACGCCCTCGGAGTGTCCCTCATTATACGAAACCCCTAAGAGATGGCTGGATGGTCCCCGGGCCTCTCAAGGCTTGAATTGACCCACTTTGGTCTCTGAGACACCCGTCGTCACCCGGGAAATGTCTTTCCGGTGAGAATGCAGAAAATGTGGCTTTTCTTGAAAAGCCTTCCCCACGGGGACCGGCGTTGGAATCTATCCCTGCTTCCACTGACATCTCCCGCGAAGCTGCTTCTGTCTGAGCTTTTGTGTGTTCGATAGTGCGGCTGTGTGGCGGTCGGCTCGTAACGGGAAATTTAAAACACAGGGAGAAAATAAGGCTATTCAGAAGCAGGCGGGGAGCAAGAGATTTCCTTCCACTTTTGAATTACCGTATTTTTTTTTTTTTGCTTCGTAAGACGCACATGACCATTAGACACACACACACACCTAGGGTTTTCAGGAGGAAAATAAGAAAAAGAAATATTCTGAACCAAACGGTGTGTTAAGATATTTAATAGAAATACGGTAAGTCTACCACCAACACGTTTTGTTCAACCCGATGAACGTACTTTCTTAAGATGTTATTTTTTTTAAGCGAGCTATGTCAGACCTGGGCGAGGACGGAAAAAGTTTTTCACTTTTCGCAACTTAGAAAGACTCATCTTGTCGCCTTTATAATCAATCCGATTGGCCTCCCTGTGGTGGAAAAGGCATTTATTTATTTATTTATTTAGGGTTTGAATGGATTTTCAGAACGTGTTTGCCTGTTCAGTCTCCTTCACTGAACACCACGCTTTTCCATGACGTGATCATTTTCTCCTCAAGAGTTCTTTTTTTTTTTCTTTTTTTTTTATTAATTTTAATGGGGTGACATTGATCAATCAGGGTACATATGTTGAGAGAAAACATCTCCAGGTTATTTTGACATTTGATTATGCTGCATTCCCATCACCCAAAGTCCAATTGTCTTCCGTCACCTTCTAACTGGTTTTCTTTGTGCCCCTCCCCTCCCCACCCCCTGCCCCCACCCCCGTAACCCCCACACTCTTGTCCATGTCTCTGAGTCTCATTTTTATGTCCCACCTATGTATGGAATCATACAATTCTTAGTTTTTTCTGGTTTACTTATTTCGCTCCGTATAATGTTATCAAGGTCCATCCATGTTGTTGTAAATGATCCAATGTCATCATTTCTTATGGCTGAGTAGTATTCCATAGTATATATGTACCAAAGCTTTTTAATCCACTCGTCCTCTGACGGACACTTGGTCTGTTTCCAGATCTTTGCTATTGTGAACAAAGCTACCATAAACACGAGGGTACATTTCTTCTTTTGAAACAGTTCTATAACGTTCTTAGGGTATATTCCTAAAAGTGGTATAGCTGGGTCAAAAGGCAGTCCGATTTTTAATTTCTTAAGGAATCCCCATACTGTTTTCCACAGTGGCTGCACCAGTCTGCATTCCCACCAGCAGTGCAGGAGGGCTCCCTTTTCTCCACACCCTCGAGAGTTCCTGATTTCTCGTTGAGGTGTGAGAGAACCCACGGAGGGCAGAACGGATCCCTGTGCGGCGTTACCCCTCACGCCTCTCTCTCTGCATGCCCGCGGCTTCTCGTTCACCGTGCCGCACCGCGCCTGCAGCGTGTTGGGTATTGTGCGAGTTGGTATGCTGCTATCTTCCCAAAACAGGGTTGGTGCGTGTCGTGTTTTTGGAAACTCTTTGGTGCGGTGCAAGATCTTAAACGTATTTTAATGTGCTTCCCTCTCATGGTTGGGGCATTGTTGAAGGGCTTGCATGCCCTAGAGTTTATAAACATAGTGCCGTGTAGGAACTGATCACGTCCACGCCGGCCTCGTTTCTTCAATAGCCTGTTTGGGCACCCTGAGCATTTTCCATCGTTTCTACCAGGGAGTGAGTTTCTTTCTATCCTTCCAAGACCACATCCTCTGCACGTCAGTTTGTGGGTCCACCCACCGTCACACTCTTTTAATTGCCATAGACACTTGGACATGTGGCATTTACTGGGAGAATTTCCTCGTTGTTTTTCTCTCTCTCTCCAAGTGTCACTGGCCATTTGGGGAACATGTATCTTCCCTTGGAAACAAGGGGACGGCCCCGTCTTTACCCCGACAAGAGTTCATGCCCTGCCTCTTCCTTCATTCCTGGATTCCCAGGCGCCTTCATCTCAAAATCGTGCGTGGGCCGTAGTGGCGCGCCCCGTGGTCTTTGAACCAGGTGAGAAAACATGGCCACGGTCTCACGTAAAGGACGGGTGTGCGTCTGAGCCCGTGTCTGGCCTCGCAGGGAGAGCCCTCCACGCCCTGGAAGACATTCCTCCCCAAGGTGGGTTCGGCTCATGGGCTTTCCCGGGGTTCTGGGGGGGGGGACGTCAGGAGCTTACGTGCAGCAGCCCCCTGACAGAGGTTTCCTGGTCTCCATGCTCACCTGCCGTGCCCACAGCCCTCGTTCAACCCCTTCCCACGCCGTCCTCCTCAGGCACGGGGCTGCTCAGCGTCTGGTTCCTCGTCCGGGCACAGGCTCCCTGACAGAAGGGGTCCCCCTCTCGCTCTGTCCACTGCACACGGAGTAGTGACTTCACGCCCATCCGGTGCTGCACACGCAACTCGGGGTTGGGCGTGTTAGGCGCCTGCTGCTGGGGGCGCGACGGAGAATGTCCTTTCCCTTGTAAACGTGCGAATATAAGGTGGATGTGTCAGGACGTGAGACTTCCCAGGGGTCTCCTTGTTATCCTGCTAGCCTTTATTATAGACTCGAAGCCCTGGCTGGAGGCATTGGGATAGACAGGCGTGTTCCCCTCCGCCGTAGCTCTTAGGAGATTTCTCTTTTATTAATTTTTTTAAATTAATTTTTAGAGAGGAGAGAGAGAGGAGGAGGAGGAGGAAGCATCAACTCCCACATGTGCCTTGACCAGGCAAACCCAGGGTTTTGAACCGGCGACCTCAGCGTTTCCAGGTCGACGCTTTATCCACTGAGCCACCACAGGTCAGGCAGATTTCTCTTTTTCTAATGAAAAGAGGCAGACACGGAGATGACGTGAAAAGTGAAAGGAGCCTTTTGGGGTTGGTTATCACTCTTTTTGGAGCAGGAACACCCCCTCCCTTGCGTCATTCGGGGAGAGGTCCCCGGGCTGACCGCTCCCCACGACGTCTCAGGATCTCTCGGTCACCAGTGGAGTTCTCACGGGGACGCCTTGAGCTGGGCCGCCTCCCTCTCTCTCGCCTCACATGGGGTTTCTCTTCCTGAGGACAGTCTCCACGTTCTCGCTGCGAGTCACCTGGGGACCTCAGCCGCAGGTGCTGCGTTGTTCCCTGGGTCTTTCAAGTTTCTTTCGCAAGTAAAAGAAGACGGGAAAGAGCAGGTTCAGACACGAGCAGGCGTCTGAGTCCAGCTCCCACGAGATCGTAACGCATCACATGGGGACGTTCATCTTTTTGTGTGTGTGTGTATGTGTGACAGGGACAGAGAGAGACAGAGAGAGGGACACATAGGGACAGACAGACAGGAAGGGAGAGAGATGAGAAGCATCAGTGCTTCATTGTGGCTCCTTAGTTGTTCATTGATTGCTTTCTCATCTGTGCCTTGACCGTGGGCCTTCAGCAGACTGAGTAACCCCTTGCTGGAGCCAGTGACCTTGGGCTCAAGCTGGTGGGATTTTGCTCAAACCAGATGAGCCCGCGCTCAAGCTGGCGACCTCGGGGTCTTGAACCTGGGTCCTCCGCGTCCCAGCCCGACGCTCTGTCCACTGCGCCACCGCCCGGTCAGCCTGGGACGTTGATCCTTGAGCTCTTCTCCCTGTGTACTCTGCTTCTGCGGGAGGCAGAGCTCCCTTCGGCGGCTCCCAGAGCAGACACGGCGAGGAACAGGGCTCAGGGTCTACACAGCACCAACGTGACTACCCGCTGGGACGGTCACCACACACACACAAAATCTGAAAACTGTTTCTTGCTGGGCTGTGTGTGCAGGTGGTTGATGCATGGGTCCGGTCACCCTCCGTGGCGTGGGTCAGTGTGTCCCTTTTTCTCAGAAAACCTGGCCTTTTGGAGAGGTGGGCCCAGAGCTCAGCTCCAACATGAAGGGAGGAGCTGACCAACACTTAATCATTGGCCATTCGGGGGCGGGAATGATGGATGCGCTGTTTTCTGACCTTAACACTCCTGGCTCAGGGGAGTTAGCGGCCGTCAGTTGTGTCTCCCTGCGTAACAAACGACCGGCAGCTTAGCAACTGAGAACCGCGCACGGTTACTATGTCATCCTTTCTGGGGCTCGGGCATCGGGGCGCAGCCGAGCTGATTTCGTGAACTGAATGGTGTCCCCCAAATTTATATGTTAGCGTCCTAACCCCCGGGGCCTCAGAACAGGGCTCAGTTTGGAGACGGGGCTATAAAGAGGGGTTTCATATAAAATGAGGTCACTAGGGAGGTGGCCCTGACACCACAGGACTGAAGTCCCTATAAGAAGAGGAGGTGAGGACACAGACACACACAGAGGGACGGCCGTGTGAGGACCCGGGGAGGAGACACAGACACACACAGAGGGACGGCCGTGTGAGGACCCGGGGAGGAGACGCAGACACACACAGAGGGACGGCCGTGTGAGGACCCGGGGAGGAGACGCAGACACACACAGAGGGACGGCCGTGTGAGGACCCGGGGAGGAGACGCAGACACACACAGAGGGACGGCCGTGTGAGGACCCGGGGAGGAGACGCAGACACACACAGAGGGACGGCCGTGTGGGGACCCGGGGAGGAGACGCAGACACACACAGAGGGACGGCCGTGCGGGGACCCGGGGAGGAGACACAGACACACACAGAGGGACGGCCGTGTGAGGACCCGGGGAGGAGATACAGACACACACAGAGGGACGGCCGTGTGAGGACCCGGGGAGGAGACACACAGACACAGAGGGACGGCCGTGCGAGGACCCGGGGAGGAGACACAGACACACACAGAGGGACGGCCGTGTGAGGACCCGGGAAGGAGACACACAGACACAGAGGGACGGCCGTGCGAGGACCCGGGGAGGAGACACAGACACACACAGAGGGACGGCCGTGTGAGGACCCGGGGAGGAGACACACAGACACAGAGGGACGGCCGTGCGAGGACCCGGGGAGGAGACACAGACACACACAGAGGGACGGCCGTGTGAGGACCCGGGGGGGAGACACAGACACACACAGAGGGACGGCCGTGTGAGGACCCGGGGAGGAGACACACACAGAGGGACGGCCATGTGAGGACCCGGGGAGGAGACACAGACACACACACATAGAGCGACGGCCGTGTGAGGACCCGGGGAGGAGACACAGACACACACAGAGGGACAGCCGTGTGAGGACCCGGGGAGGAGACACAGACACACACAGAGGGACGGCCGTGTGAGGACCCAGGGAGGAGACACAGACACACACAGAGGGACGGCCGTGTGAGGACCCGGGGAGGAGACACAGACACACACACATAGAGCGACGGCCGTGTGAGGACCCAGGGAGGTGAGGACACAGACACACACAGAGGGACGGCCGTGTGAGGACCCGGGGAGGAGACACAGACACACACAGAGGGACGGCCGTGTGAGGACCCGGGAAGGAGACACACAGACACAGAGGGACGGCCGTGCGAGGACCCGGGGAGGAGACACAGACACACATACAGAGGGACGGCCGTGTGAGGACCCGGGGAGGAGACACAGACACACACACAGAGGGACGGCCGTGTGAGGACCCGGGGAGGAGACACAGACACACACACAGAGGGACGGCCGTGTGAGGACCCGGGGAGGGGACACAGACACACACAGAGGGACGGCCGTGTGAGGACCCGGGGAGGGGACACAGACACACACAGAGGGACGGCCATGTGGGGACTCGGGGAGGAGACACAGACACACACAGAGGGACGGCCGTGCGAGGACCCGGGGAGGAGACACAGACACACACAGAGGGACGGCCATGTGGGGACTCGGGGAGGAGACACAGACACACACAGAGGGACGGCCGTGTGAGGACCCGGGGAGGAGACGCAGACACACACAGAGGGACGGCCATGTGGGGACTCGGGGAGGAGACACAGACACACACAGAGGGACGGCCGTGTGAGGACCCAGGGAGGAGACACACAGACACACACAGAGGGACGGCCATGTGGGGACTCGGGGAGACGGCCGTCTGCACGCCCAGCAGAGAGGCCTCAGGGGGACCCAGGTCTGTCCACACCCAGGTCTCAGACTCCAGCCCCCAGGACCGGGGGACAGAAACCTTTGTTGTTGACCCCACGGTGTTGGGACCCCCTGAGGTGTGGAATATGCCCTGTGCTTCACGGTCGCTGGTGGGCTGCAGTCCGAGTGTCCGCAGGGCTGAGCTCCCATCGGAAGCGGAGCTGGGGAGGGAGCCATCTCCATCTCCATCGCCCACCCCGGCTGTCGGCACGGAGCCCCGTGTCCTCAGGGGCCGGCGGCTGGAACTGCTCTCGGCTTCTGGAAGCTGCCCCAGCTCTGTCACGTGGCGCTCCGGAAAGAGTCGTCACCGCCGGGCACGTGAGCTGTTCCGACCCAGAAACGGCCGACAGACGGGGACCCACGGACGGGGACCCACGGACGCCGCCTTGACCTCCCCTCCCGCGTGAGTCCTCCCCGTGCCGGGCGTGGCACGTGCGCTCTCGGACTCTCACGCGGGCTGTGTCCCTGCCTCCGAAGGGGGAGAAAATTCAGACACAGAGACGCACAGAGATGGAAACAGCGCTCACGTGACAGCGGTCACACGTGGCTTTCTCCCACGCGTGGCCACCCTTTCCCGTCCGAGCACCGCAGCGGAGGATCGGAAGTCACCGCGTTCGCCATCGGGGCCCACGAAGCTCGTCCTTGTCCCCGTGGCCGGTGGGCCTGGCCGCGCACGCCGCCCTCGGCCACCCGCACTGTCGGACAGGGGTCATCTCGGTTTTCATCAGCATTCCCGGCGGACACACTGCCCTTGGAGAGGACATGCTTTACGACGTGGGGCGGGGCCCCAGAGGACATGCTTTACGACTTTGGGCGGGGTCCGCAGTGAGCCGTGCCCCCAGAGGAGATGCTTTACGACATGGGGCGGGGTCCGCGGTGAGCCATGCCCCCAGAGGAGATGCTTTACGACATGGGGCGGGGTCCACCGTGAGCCGTGCCCCCAGAGGAGATGCTTTACGATGTGGGGCGGGGTCCATGGTCAGCCGCGTGCCCCCAGAGGAGATGCTTTACGACGTGGGGCAGGCCCGCGGTGAGCCGTGCCCCCAGAGGAGATGCTTTAGGACATGGGGCGGGGCTGTGATGAGCCACGCCCCCAGAGGAGATGCTTTACGACGTGGGGCGGGGTCGCGGTGAGTCCTGCCCCCAGAGGGGATGCTTTACGACGTAGGGCGGGGTCCGCGGTGAGTCCTGCCCCCAAAGGAGATGCTTTATGACGTGGGGCGGGTTTCGCAGTGAGCCGTGCCCCCAGAGGAGATGCTTTACGACGTGGGGCGGGGTCCATGATGAGCTGTGCCCCAGTGGAGATCCTTTACGACGTGGGGCGGGGTCCATGGTGAACCGCGTGTCCCCAGAGGAGATGCTTTACGACATTGGGTGGGGTCCACGGTGAGCCGTGCCCCCAGAGGAGATGCTTTACGACGTGGGGCGGGGTCCATGGTGAACCGCGTGTCCCCAGAGGAGATGCTTTACGACATTGGGTGGGGTCCACGGTGAGCCGTGTCCCCAGAGGAGATGCTTTACGACATTGGGTGGGGTCCACGGTGAGCCGTGCCCCCAGAGGAAATGCTTTACGATGTTGGGTGGGGCCAGCGGTGAGCCGTGCCCCCAGAGGAGATGCTTTACGACATGGGGCGGGGTCCGCAGTGAGCCGTGCCCCCAGAGGAGATGCTTTACGACGTGGGGCGGGGCCCCAGAGGAGATGCTTTACGACGTGGGGCGGGGCCCGCGGTGAGCCGTGCCCCCAGCCCACGTGCAGCTGTCCCACCCACGTTTGCTCGGGACCCACGGAGTCAGCTCCCGAAGCAGATGACCGGCTTCACCGGAAGCCACGTCTGCGCGCACGAACACGGTGACTCACGGGGACGCGTGAACCTTTGGGAAGGGCGCGTGAGCCCCTTATTTCATCCTGGACACAAGTGGCCAGGACAGAAGTCCGGACACAGGGTCCCTGTTCATGCAAAGTCGTCTTCGTCTGGGGTGTGGTGAGAGGACGTATTTCTGGAGTCGGGCACTGCTGGCCATGGCCCCCAGTCCTGTGTGGTCGCTGGCTCAGCCTGGCTGTCCCCCCACCTGTCGTCCCGAGTGTGCCCTCAGCCCGAGGGGCGGGATGGGCAGGAGCTCTGTGCTTCTTGGGGGACTTCTCGGCGGGGTCCGTTCCTGCACACCCCCTCATGGGCAGTGACAGACTTTCATCCGCCGGGCAATCACGTATCGAATGTGTTGCAGGGACACAATTTCACGGATCACATGTGGCGTGCGTTCCAGGAGCTTCCTCTGAAGCTTCCGTGGTGACCCTTGAGCACAGGACCACGGGCTGCACGCTGGCCGCGGTCAGCAGGATGTCCACTGCAGAACCAGCAGATGATGGACAGAGGACCCCTGGTGAATTCATAATATCATGAGGAGTTAATATTTCTCTGCACAGATCAAGTGAGCTCGTTGCTATGAACACGCACAGGATAACGTCAAAGTGCCGCCCACGGACACGTGTGATGCATTCCCTCAGAGCGACCCCCCAGTGCTGAGGACCCCACAGAGGTCACCTCCTGAGTGTCCCTGGCACGTGCAGGAGCTGCAGGATGGGGGTGGGTCCATGGTTCAGAGCTCAGGGACACAATAGGGCCCCATGGAAGGTCGTACCTCGGGCTGGGCTGCCGTCTCGTCCCCGCCTGGCACAGAGACATCCTGTCACGGAGGATTCTCCCCACACGGGGTTGTCACCCTGCTCGGGGCACAGAGACATCCTATCACGGAGGATTCTCCCCACACGGGGTTGTCACCCTGCTCGGGGCACAGAGACGTCCTGTCACGGAGGGTTCTCCCCACACGGGGTTGTCACCCTGCTCGGGGCACAGAGACGTCCTGTCACGGAGGGTTCTCCCCACACGGGGTTGTCACCCTGCTCGGGGCACAGAGACATCCTGTCACGGAGGATTCTCCCCACACGGGGTTGTCACCCTGCTCGGGGCACAGAGACATCCTGTCACGGAGGATTCTCCCCACACGGGGTTGTCACCCTGCTCGGGGCACAGAGACATCCTGTCACGGAGGGTTCTCCCCACACGGGGTTGTCACCCTGCTCGGGGCACAGAGACATCCTGTCACGGAGGGTTCTCCCCACACGGGGTTGAGACATCCTGTCACGGAGGGTTCTCCCCACACGGGGTTGTCACCCTGCTCGGGGCACAGAGACGTCCTGTCACGGAGGATTCTCCCCACACGGGGTTGTCACCCTGCTCGGGGCACAGAGACATCCTATCATGGAGGGTTCTCCCCACACGGGGTTGAGACATCCTGTCACGGAGGGTTCTCCCCACACGGGGTTGTCACCCTGCTCGGGGCACAGAGACATCCTGTCACGGAGGGTTCTCCCCACACGGGGTTGTCACCCTGCTCGGGGCACAGCGTCTCCTGAAACAGGACCACAGGCGGTTGGCATCTCGGAAGGGTCCCTCCCACCAGCCTGACAGGAGAGATGACTCAATTCAGGAATGTGGAAAATGAATAGGCCGTTCTTGCCCGAGGGCCTCTCCCCGGGGTTGGGGGTGATCGGAGTCAGGAAACTATTTCAGGAATTCTGCTCAGTTTCAGGGGGCGGGGAGCACCTCTCCCGCATAATCGGCCGTGACTGCGGGAGATCCCATTCCAGTCCCTTGTTTTAGGGGACGCGCCCCCCCCCCCAAAAGGAAAAGAGAGGCAGTGATGTCCGTCTCAGATGAAAAAGATATGATACAGAGAAGATGAAAATGTTGACAGATGCTTCTCCGCAGTCACTACAGGGATATAAGATAAAGAGTCCGTGCCACAAACTCACGTGAAGGAGAGTTCATAACATCTCCTCTTTCTCTGTGACTCTCTGACTCTCTGCCCTGTCTGGAGAGAGAACCAGCCAATCCTGGTTCCAGAAGGTTCGGAGCGTGGAACCTTCTAGAACCATTCACTGCACACTGTCTCTTTCTTGCTGAATTCCAACCCTCCTTGAAGAATTCTCTGTGTATCATTAGGGAAGTCTAGTTAGGTCACCTTTAAAAATCGTGGTACCATAGTATGACCAGGCGGTGGCGCAGTGGATACAGCATCAGGCTGGGATGCGGAGGACCCAGGTTCAAGACCCCAAGGTCGCCGGCTTGAGCACGGGCTCATCTGGTTTGAGCAAAAGCTCACCAGCTTGGACCCAAGGTCGCTGGCTCGAGAGCAAGGGGTCACTCAGTCTGCTGTAGCCCCCCAGTCAAGGTACATATGAGAAATCAATCAATGAACAACTAAGGAACCACAACGAAGAATTGATGTTTCTCATCTCTCTCTATTCCTGTCTGTCAGTCCCTATCCTTCCCTCTGTCTGACTCTCTCTGTCTCTGCCACAAAAAAAACAAACAAAACATCATGGTACCATAGACATAACATGACCCTTTGAACCGTGTTTTCACCTGCATCTCTAAGAGCGGCACTGAGCTCGTGCACATGGTTGTGTACCCGTTGCCACTAGCCGTGTCTGAAGCTTGTTTTCATTTTCCTACAAGGTATGCAATTCCACGCCTGCCCATCAGCAGCACCCTCGTCCTTTCCCTCCCTGTCCACCCCCGGCCCCCGGAAGACACTAAGCTGCTTCCTCTCTCTCTGCGTCTTACTGGTCTGGGTACCGCATGTAAGTGCCACGAGGCAACGTCTGTCCTTCTGTGTCCTACTTTACCTGTCATAATGTTGCATCTTGCGGAATATACCACTCAAATCTTCCCACGTGGGCGTGCCTATGATTTTGAGTTGAAAACCATTGAGGAATGTAAAGCCAGTAGCTGCAGCCACCATCACAGCCGCCTGGCCCATGCAGGTTCACATTGGATTCGGACAGACGGTAATGAAACAACGGAGCCAAGAACTGGTGGGCCATTAGCTTTATCCTAGCTTGTACCCAGTGGTCAAGAAATACACACAGTGGGAAAACACTTCCCTTTCCATTCATGGCTCCCAAAGCCACTGACTTATCCAAGTTACCTAGAATCAAAGGTTTCTACCTCACCAGCCTTATTCACCTCTGTTCCCCATCTCCTTCTCTCTGCACAAACTCTGCACAAACTGGCTTCTCCTTCAGCACTCTGCCATCTTGGCTGCTTCTCCTCTCCTCCACGTGGCCTCTCTCTGCTCTCCCCCAGCATGGGCTCCTCTGCCCCATTTTATAGTGTAGAAATCAAAACCTTTCATCCAATACACAAACAAGGAAGTCTCTGATACAAAGTCACTGATCTGAGGCACAATGGGATTCCTCATGAGAGTGCACCACCACACATCATGCAATCAGTCAAGGGTGGGAAAGACTTCATCTTGAAACTAAGCCTCAGGCTATAATGACCCTGCCTGCTTACAGCCTGTCCCCCACACCCAATGCAAACTATAAGCGAGCAAACATATGTCACCAGCTTCAGCAACAGTCAAGGGTGTGGGGAAAAGCTTAATGTTGAGAAGATTTTAGGATTAAAAGTGTGGGAAAAGCTTAGTCTTAAAACTAAGCCTTAGGCTATAACAACCCTGCCTGCTTACAGCCTGTCCCCCACACCTGATGCAAACTATAAGCGAGCAAACATATATCACATTTACAAACTTATTTGACCAACAAGGAGAAAAGAGATATAAGGAAAGCTCCCAGGCTTCCCATGAAGGAGGACATATCTTTTTGCAAAGGAGTTCCTTCCTCACCTCTCCACCAGTCAGGGCAGCAGGCAATCACCGCAGACAACTCCACAGGTTAGGAGCTTGCAGAAGACACCAGAGGAATCTGCTACATAAACTTGACTAACTAGACTTCCTCTGCCCTCACTCTCTCCTCCCATAGTTGGACCATCGAAGCCTAAGCTGTTTTCTGTTCTCCTGCCATTTCCTCACTAGCTGTTCCTGTGTGTTGCAGATGCCGTATAAGCCAGAGTTCTTACCCACCTCTTTGAGTTTCTCGTTTCCCCGGGGTCCCGCCCCTGTACACATGAGGGGCCATACTTCTTAATAAATGTCTGTGTTTGGGTTGTTAACCTGCCTTGTGTTACAGGGGACTCAGGAGAAAAACAACTCAGAAGTCTAGAGAGGACGTTATTTTCTCTCCTCTACAAAGTCTGTCGGGTTTATCCAAGTTGTGGCATGCGTCACAATTTCATTCTTGTCCGCCTGGATAACATTCCATTGTATGCATAAACCATATTTTGGATTATTTCAGTCATCTGGAACCATGTTTTTGTTTTTTTGTTTTTTTTTGTTTGTTTTCTGTATTTTTCTGAAGCCGGAAACGGGAAGAGACAGTCCAACAGACTCCCGCATGCGCCCAACCAGGATCCACCTGGCACGCCCACCAGGGGCGACGCTCTGCCCACCAGGGGGCGATGCTCTGCCCCTCAGGGGCGTCGCTCTGCCACGACCAGAGCCACTCTAGTGCCTGGGGCAGAGGCCGAGGAGCCATCCCCAGCGCCCAGGCCATCTTTGCTCCAGTGGAGCCTCGGCTGCGGGAGGGGAAGAGAGAGACAGAGAGGAAGGAGAGGGGGAGGGGTGGAGAAGCAGATGGGTGCTTCTCCCGTGTGCCCTGGCCGGGAATCAAACCCGGGACTTCTGCACGCCAGGCCAACGGTCTACCACTGAGCCAACCAGCCAGGGCCTTGGAACCATGTTTTTGGTTTCAGCCTTCCTATGCAGGTATCTTATTCCTCTAAAAATTAAAGTAATGCGGTCACAAAAGCATGCATCTTGTTTTACCAGTATGTGTGGAGACAGAATTAGCCGGAAAATATATAGTATGTCGTTGGCGGTTTCTAATTTAAATCATTCATTTCTGTTTCTTCTGCGGAGGTGGAATGTTAACTAACTGAATTATAAGGGAATTCGGGAAAAAGCCAAATTGCATCAATTTTTACCCTCATAATCTACGACTCAATGGTCACAGTTGCCTTTGGTTTGAAAGATTGTCCCGTATACACATGCTGAGACATGCACTGTGAACTCTGGATCAAACCTCTTTGTACACAGTGGAATCCTTTCCTTCTTGAAAGGTTCGCTAAGAGTTTCTGCTGAGCCCCCCGATGTGTAATATTTGTCTGCAGTTTCCCAATCATTCGGGTTGCATAGCTCCGTGTAGTGTCCTTTAGAAAAATGAAGCAGAAAATGAAATTACTGGATGGCTAGTTAACCAAAAGAGCTGTCTTTACGTGACTTAGGGGTAACGGCCCTGAAGGAACATAGGACAAGCTTGTCCGTGCTGAATGAGCAAGTGGACAGAGCCCACAGACCCACAGAGCGAGCGTTAGGATCTTGTTGCTGAGAAGAAACATGTTAAACTGAACACCAACACCAATGCTAACATCATTGGTTGCATTCAAATGGTAGGAATGTCCCAGACAGACCACGATTTCCACCGCTCCTGAAGTGATTCTGATATGCTTAGGACAAGGACAAAGAACCTAAATACCGGCATTCTGAGGAATCATTATGGGAAGGAAAGATGGAAAAACCATTTAATTAGCCTCAGTCAACGCCAAGAGTCATGCCAACGAAAACAACGTGAGATTGTAAATGTCAACAAAGGAGAGAACGTGTTCTGCAAATAGGACCCTTGATGGGCATCCAGAAAAAAATTGTTTGAGGATTTTGATAAAGGACCAGCTTTATAAAGTTATTTCTTTAGGGGGAAAAAATGGTGGGAGCAATAGTGTCCACCTCTTGACCTAAATATATTCACTGCGGAATCTGCTGCAACTTGCGAGCCTTGCTCCAGCCCTGTCCTCAAGTGAGAGTAGCGATAGAAAATTATATTTATTGTTAAAGAAAAAAGGGGGCGTGCTTCTGTCTCGTCAGTAATTCTCAATTGTACGGGACTTGGGAAGTCTTTCGAGTTGAATTCCTTGTCATCGGGGCTAGGCAGTCAGGGTGTGCCGGGACTGCTCACTTCTCCATTGAAGTTTCCTGACCAGGGGCTGACTTCTGACAACATCCAGGGTTGGAAAAAGAATACACACAAGTCAAGAGAGAATTATGTAACTACACTTCACCTCCAGCAGTGATGGAGACCCACACAAGTCATGGGTCTCTGCAGAAGTAGACAGAACCAGAAAACACTGAGATCCATTCACTAGGCATCGTATTTGCCTGGTTAATTACGTTTTGTTTGTGCAATAAAAAAATAATGTTTGTGTTCTTTGAATGTATCTTAAATAGTTGGGGGATACCCCTTAATGAATTTGGGGGACACTGTTTCAAATTTTTAATATGGTTGTGTGAGAAAGAAAATGGAAGGAAACAGGAGTGTGTTCTAAGCTTCTGATTCCATTGCCTGGTGACCCTGCAACCTCTCTGTCTCTGTGCAGATAACAGCAAGCTGGAAACAGAGAAAATGTGAAAACTGTGTACATATACAGTGTGTCCATAAAGTCACGTGCACTTGTGACCGGTCACAGGAAAACAACAAAAGACAATAGAAATGTGAAATCTGCACCAAAGAAAAGGAAAACCCTCCCAGTTTCTGTAGGATGATGTGGCAGCATGTGCACATGCACAGATGATGACGTCACACCGTGTATACAGCGGAGCAGCCCACGGCCATGCCAGTCGAGATGTGGACGGTACAGAGGAAAGTTCAGTGTGTTCTGTGGCTCGCTCAATTCGAATCCGTGACCAAAGTGCAACATGAATATCGGCGCGTTTAGAACGAAGCGCCACCACATAGGAATCACATGACTCGGTGGGATAAGCAGTTGAAGGAAACCGGCAGTTTGGTGGAAAAACCCCGTTCTGGTAGGCCATCAGTCAGTGACGAGTCTGTAGAGGCTATACGGGATAGCTACCTAAGGAGCGCTAAGAAATCTGTGCGCCAGCCCACATCGAACTGCACTGAATAGATATGAAACTGGAAGAGTTTTCCTTTGATTTGGTGCAGATTTCACATTTCTGTCGTCTTTTGTTGCTTTCCTGTGACCGGTCAAATGGGCACCATGACTTTACGGACACACTGTATATAGCATGTAACAAACGTATCTTCCTGTGCATGTGACCCGTGTTAAAGAGCTGGCGTAGTCCTGTGCTTATTATCATGTGTTTCATCCAAGACACAGCCAAGATACTCATCTCTGTGGATCCTCTTAAATCTCACCTTTTCTGGGTCCATCTTGAAATGACAGAAATCAACAAATAAGCAAATGTGCCTGTGAAAAGAACACTCTCAAAGTAGATCCTTGGAAAATTGACAGTTGACTCCACTGGACACCGAATGACATGTCCGTTTCCACTTTCTCCGAGGAGAAAGCTATGTTGCCACTTGAGGAAGAGGATTAAATTGCAAGGGAATGACGTCCCCAAAGGGACCGCCGGTTCCCACAGACATGGGTGGGGCAAAGACTACCATTAGAGTTTAGACAGGAGGGGCCGTGCGGGGCACCTCTTGTCACCCTGAAGTTCCCATCATAGTAGATGCCACATACATGTTCGCCAAATAAATAAAGGTACTTAATAATAAGCATCCCTTGGCCCTGGGTGGTTGGCTCAGTGGTAGAGCATCGGACAGGCGTGTGGAAGTCCTGGGTTCAATTCTCAGCCATGGCACAGAGGAGAAGCACCCATCTGCCTCTCCACCCTTCCTCCTCTCCTTCCTCTCTGTCTCTCTCTGCACCTCCCGCAGCCAAGGCTCCATTGGAGCAAAGTTGGCCCGGGTGCTGAGGATGGCTCTGTGGCCTCTGCCTCAGGTACTAAGAGGAGCTCAGTTGCTGAGCAACAGGGCAACACCCCTGATGGGCAGAGCATCGCCCCCTGGTGGGCATGCCGGGTGGATCCCGGTCAGGCACATGCAGGAGTCTGTCTGACTGCCTCCTCGTTTCTCAGTTCAGAAAAATGCAAAATAAAAAAAGAGAGAGAAATAATAAACATCCTTTGACAGGCATGAAGAATAGACCTACTGAAGATACTTACCCGACTTTGCAGAGCGCAGCTCTGGGGCGACCACGGAGCCCCAACGTGATCTCAGCTCCCGGGTCTCGGGAACCTCGTGTCCCCAAGTTAGTTTGCCTCCACTCACCGGCTGGGGCTCCTGCCGAGTCTGTCGGGCGGTTGGTTGAGGTTTGTCCAGACGGCACGGAGGTTCATCACGTCTGCTCTTTCTTGGCATCCTGGCTTGACTGAGTCCTTCCCGCCGAAGTTGAAGGTGGCTGGTCACATTTTTGCTGCAGGAGAGAGAAGCTGCAGGTAGTCTGGGAAGGCGGGCGGGTTTGTGCAGTCGGGGCCGATCTGAGTGCTTTTCTCTGCGTCCAGCACCGCCGTCCTGCGTAGCACACTCGAAACAGCGGCTTCACGCTTCATATCGGATGCATGTCCATGCTCGTGACGGGGAACGCTGACCCTTTGTTTATAGTGCGTACGACTTTCTGACGTCTTGATGCAAATATATACAATACAAAACTCTGCACTGAAAGAAAAAAAATACTCCCTTCTTTTTTTCTGCTGGTAGAAATTTCCAGCGAAACCCTGCATCCTGGTTTTGAATTCACAAGTCAACTTCATCTGTGCCAACCACATTTATTTCTGTGGTGACCCATTTACGGGGAAGGGGGTGGATGTTGAACTGGACATATGGGGACTGTCTAAAGAATGCATTGCTGGCCTGACCAGGCGGTGGCGCAGTGGATAGAACACCGGACTGGGACACGGAGGACCCAGGTTCGAGACCCTGAGGTCGCCAGCTCGAGCGCGGGCTCATCTGGTTTGAGCAAAGCTCACCAGCTTGAGCCCAAGGTCGCTGGCTCGAGCAAGGGGTCACTGGCTCTGCTATAGCCCCCTGGTCAAGGCACATATGAGAAAGCAATCAATGAACAGCTAAGGTGCCGCAACGAAGAATTAATGTTTCTCATCTGTCTCCCTTCCTGTCTGTCTGTCCCTCTCTCTGACACTGTTTCTCTGGCATACTCACAAAAAGAATGCAGTGCTGTTATGGACCCCAGAATTAAAGCTAAGCATGGCAGGGCCGCCCCTCTGCGGGGTGGTTTAACCTGTCTGTGGACCCTGCCTCGGGCGGTTGTTACAGACTAAGAATCCCAGAAAATCACTCCTCTCTCCCGGGTTTCACGGAAGCGCCTTCAGCCTGAAGTGACCCTTGCCGGTGAAATCCCGGTGCGAGAACACCCCCACCCCCTACTCCCTCGTGTTACTCAGACTGGACGCTGGAGGACTTGGCCGGCTGTGGGGCAGCTGGACACTGGGAGCTCCATCGATCTGCCCGTCCCTGCAGACTCCGGGGCTCCAGTCAGGCTACACAGAGGGGGTCCAAAGGTCCACAGTGCGGACAGGACCCCAGGGCTCCTTAGAACTGCACACTGCGGGCTCCGCCTTGGACCCGCTGAGCCCACATGCGGCCAGATCGCCGGGAGCCTGCACCAGACTTCCCCTTTTTCTTTGGTTTTCAGAATTTTGACTCTTAAGTTCCTAGACATGTTTTTTTCCTCTGCATTTATCCCCTTTAGGTTTTGTTTGGTAAACCCTGAGAAGAATAAGTGCAAAGAAAAGTATTTATATATTTAGGCATATGATAAATGTGATGTCCTTAAATAATTTTATGATTTTTTGGGGGGGGTGGTCATTGTTGCTTCAAATAGTTTTCTGTTTAAGTCCATGATTTCCACCTCGATTTCTGTGATCGGAGACGTACGTGTGTTCGACCTCTTTCTCTCTGGTGACCAGCATCTCCACCATGTTCTGTTTTTTCCATCTCTCTTGTTTGGATTGGATAATTTCTGATGATCTCTTGTAAAGTTCACTGACCCTTCTGTGAGCCTTAATCTTCTCTTACACTATCCAGAGAAATTTATTTATTTCCATGTATGGTGCATTTATAGCCTGTGAATTTCCGTTAGGTTCTATTTTAAACTTCCATTTCTCTGATGCAAACTCACAGCTGTTCAGTTTTTTGTGTGTTTTTTTTAAGTGAGAGGAAGGGAAATAGAGAAACTGGCCGCTGCATGTGCCTTGCCCAGGTTTCACCCTTCAACCCCTATCTGTGGCCGATGCTTGAATCAACTGAGCTATTTTTAGCACCTGACAGTGATATGCTCAGGCCAACCAAGCTCTCCTCAATGCCCAGAGCTGATGCTCAAACCAATTTAGCCCCCGGCTGCAGGAGGGGAAGAGAGAGAGAAGGAGGAGAGGGAGGGGGAAGAGAAAGAGATGGTCGCTTCTCCTGTGTGCCCTGACTGGGGATCGAACCTGGGACTTCCACACACTCCAGGCTGACACTCTCTCCACTGAGCCACCCAGCCAGGGCTAATAGCTGTTTAGTCTTTAGGGCCATCATTTCCCTTTAAACCCATGAACCTAATTATTAAAACCATTTTCAAGTTTGTGCTGGACAATTTCAACACATGGGTTCACTCCACATCTTTTTCTTTTTTTTTTTAAACTTTTTTTTTTTTTTAAATATATATTTTTAAATTTTATTTATTTTTTAGAGAGGAGAGAGACAGAGAGAGAGAGAGAGAGAGAGACAGAGAGAAAGAAGGGGGAGGAGCTAGAAGCATCAACTCCCATATGTGCCTTGACCAGGCAAACCCAGGGTTTTGAACCGGCGACCTCAGCATTTCCAGGTCGACGCTTTTATCCACTGCGCCACCACAGGTCAACATCTTTTTCTATTGATGATGTTTTGTTGTGGTTATAACATACATTCTCCTGTTTCTTTATCTTTCACGTTTTTATTACAGTTTACTATTATTATTATTATGTTTTTTCATTTTTCTGAAGCTGGAAACAGGGAGAGACAGTCAGACTCCCGCATGCGCCCGACCGGGATCCACCCGGCACGCCCACCAGGGGCGACGCTCTGCCCACCAGGGGGCGATGCTCTGCCCATCCTGGGTGTCGCCATGTGGCGAACAGAGCCACTCTAGCGCCTGAGGCAGAGGCCACAGAGCCATGCCCAGCGCCCGGGCCATCTTTGCTCCAATGGAGCCTTGGCTGCGGGAGGGGAAGAGAGAGACAGAGATGAAGGAGAGGGGGAGGGGTGGAGAAGCAAATGGGCGCTTCTCCTGTGTGCCCTGGCTGGGAATCGAACCCGGGTCCTCCGCACGCTAGGCCGATGCTCTACCGCTGAGCCAACCGGCCAGGGCTATTATTTTTTTTTACATTATGAAAGATAAATGATAGCATTGGGATTCTGTCATCTTCCTCTGAAGAGTGGTGACTTATGTTCTACCCGGTGGTTAAGAACATACAGGCACATTTTATGTGTTTATGTCTTTATATATAATATAGATCACACCTACATATAGAAAATGTTCTCATATCCTACGTTCAACCCAACAATATGATGTCAAAAATGTATCCAACACACCTGACCGAGCTTGAGGGAGAAATTGTGGAGAAACAATTTTAACTGGACCCCGAAGGGCTCAGACTATTTAATAACAGGAAGAAAGAAAGAGAGACATTACACGCTGGCTCCAACCATGAGTAAGGGTGTGTCATGAGAGGAGCACCACCCTTCTTGCCCACGAACATTTCTGTTTGTTCAGGAACACAGGTGACACAGACATAAATATTAGCCTTGTCCTAGCCGGCGTTTGTCCAGAAGGGCCGTCGGCACCAACCCAGAAACCACATCCTGTCCCAGGCTGAAGTATTAGGACGACTTGTTGTGGGCCGTGCATCCCCTGTGGCCCCTGAAGCCGTGCATCCCCGAGGGCTGCCTGGAGGAAGTGATGCATGCTGGCCTGTCCCCCTTTGTGCAGCCTGCTCACTTCACCCCAGTGCAAGAAAAACCCTGCATCATAGCCACCTCCCTGGTCACCGTGCCTGGCGCAGAAACTGACCTTCAAGGGGCAGCGGCATTGTCAGGGGGGAGGTCATCTAACACCCTGGACATCCCGGGAGCAGCTAAGAGCTTGGTGCCTGTGCCGGGGTCGAGCCTGGATGTCCATTTCTCGGGAAGGACATTCGGTTTCCGCGGTGTCCGCCAGATTCTCCCTCTGCCTGTCCCCCTGAGGTCGCCCCGGTTTCCGTGAGGGAGGGACGAGACGATGTCATAATTAACGGTTCAACCCATCTGCACGTCCAGCTCCTGACGTAGGACCCAGGGCGACTCTCCCCGTCGGCTAGAACGTCTGTCGTGTCTAACGCTCGCTGCGGGTCATACGGAGATGTTTTCTTTTCAGAGGACAGGTCGGCACCCTGGAGGCCTCTGTGTTTTAATGACGTCGATGGATGTGGCCGATTTGGGGGCGACTTCCCCGAAATCACGAGGGAGCCAACAGCAAGACCGCTCGCTATGCAAGGGGTGCGATTGATCCGCCCAACGTGTGGCGCCGTCTTGAGCTGTGGAGGGTGGGTGCCCTTGCTTCCCTACTCACTGTTGCCTTCCCGCCCCCCCAAAAAAATGCCATTCACCCCCTTTCCCTCGTAGCTCTGCTGACAGTAGACACAGGTGACCCACTGCCTGTCCTCTACCGCATCTTGGGGACGCCAGGGGTCAGGACCCGGCGGGCGTGGGGTGAACAGAGGTAACAGAACAGGACTTGGCCGCTCCCTTGGGGAGAGCTGGAGGCTGCCCTGCACCCCCCGGAAGGTGTGGCATGCTCCCCTGTTACTCTCTGCGTGGACGCGGGGGGAGGGTGCGAGAACCAGGCTGCGGCCAGATGTTCCAGCTGCTGCCGTTGGACGTGGAGCCCTTCCCTGCGGACGCCCATGAATGTCCCCATGTGATGCATTACGATCTCGTGGGAGCTGGACTCAGACGCCTGCTCGTGTCTGAACCTGCTGTTTCCCATCTCCTTTTACTTGCGAAAGAAACTTAAAAGACCCAGGGAACCCTCACAGGTTCATGAGTGAAGTGTCTTGATCGCCTGCCTCCTTCTGTCTCCACGTCATCGCAGAGGAAGGTCCTGAGGGCGCCGCGCAGACCCCCGCTCTGCCCGAGGGGCGAGGGAGGAGGCAGGAGGTCACTTTCCGCTGCCTGTCCGTTTCCTGGGGGATTGAACCGTCAGCAGGAGGCGTTATCTGTGAGAGCTTTTCTCCCAGGCTCACTCCCCCAACATATGTCTCTGCAGATGGTCCGTATGTGTCAGCTCGCCATGGGCAGCCTCCCTGGGGGAGTCCCGGGCTAACCTCAGGGGAGACCAGACCTCGGAGGACGCTCCCACGGCCCCTGGCCCGTGCCCAGCCCTCCCGTAAAGAAGAAGCGCTCAGCTTCCGATCAGCGCGATTCACCTCCCTTCTTCCCCCTTCCCGCCGCCTGCCGGGTGTCCGCGGGAGTCTCACCTCCTCGGCCCCTACTGTCCCTATGTCTGGTGCAGACCTCTGCACACACGTGCCCCGTCCGGAGAGGTCGGCGGGCCGGGCGCGGTGAGGTGATTTAGCAACACAGCACCCCGAGTCGCCCAGCGCGAGCCGTCACCACGCCTGTCCCCTGTGCTAGTGGACAGGCAGGGACCCAAGCCGTGGGCCTTAGAGTCACAGCAGAGAAACAAGACCCCTAAGGAAGCCACGAGGCCAGAGCCATCCTGGGTGACTTTGTAGGACCCGGCTGGTGTGCTACGTGACAGGAGACAGGCAGCACTGCCTTTGGGACGTGTGACCAGGACAGAGGACATTCCAGGCACCACACTCAGAGCAAAGCAGGGGCAAGTATTACAAATGACACCTCCAGTTTCCACCTCTTTTTTTTTTTGTATTTTTCTGAAGCTAGAAACCGGGAGAGACAGTCAGACTCCCGCATGCGCCCGACTGGGATCCACCCGGCACGCCCACCAGGGGCGACGCTCTGCCCACCAGGGGGCGATGCTCTGCCGCGACCAGAGCCACTCTAGCGCCTGGGGCAGAGGCCAAGGAGCCATCCCCAGCGCCCGGGCCATCTTTGCTCCAATGGAGCCTTGGCTGTGGGAGGGGAAGAGAGAGACAGAGAGGAAGGAGAGGGGGAGGGGTGGAGAAGCAGATGGGCGCTTCTCTTGTGTGCCCTGGCTGGGAATCAAACCCGGGACTTCCACACGCCAGGCCAACGCTCTACCACTGAGCCAACCGGCCAGGGGCTCCACCTCTTTTTTTTTATGTGCTCTCCCTGCGTTCCTCTGGGTGACCCCCATGGGTGCCAGAGAAATTCTCCCTCTTGTTCTGGCCAGGGGTCCGCCCTTTCTGGTCATTTGCTAGATGTGTTGAGCATGTTCAGAGCACGCTGTCGTCCCCCCCCCCCCCCGTGGGGACGTGGGAGATAATGGTGACATTCCAAAGGAGTCCCCTGAGGTGACAGAAAGAGGACCCTCAGACAAATGCCGTGGAGTGTCTTTGGAGCGCGCCCAAGACGGAGGTCACACGTGCAAGGGTTGTTGTATGTTTCCAGAGCTGCTCACACTCAGTCCTCACGTGAGTCTGCCGCATGAGGAGTAACACCACTCAAGCCACGAGCGGCACAAGCACTGTGCGTGTAGCGTGTGGCGGCTGTCTGTCCCTGTCAACAGAGCCCGGGCACATGCCACGGACCAGCCGGTCTCTCTGAGAACTGTTCGCCTGGAATGCCCACGATGAACATTCACGGCCCAGGATGAAGTCTCCTTCTTTTTTTTTTTTTTTTTTTTTTTTGTATTTTTCTGAAGTTGGAAACGGGGAGGCAGTCAGACAGACTCCTGCATGCGCCCGACCGGGATCCACCCGGCATGTCCACCAGGGGGCGATGCTCTGCCCATCTGGGGCATCGCTCTGTTGCAACCAGAGCCATTCTAGTGCCTGAGGCAGAGACCATAGAGCCATCCTCAGCGCCCGGGCCAACTTTGCTCCAATGGAGCCTCGGCTGCGGGAGGGGAAGAGAGAGACAGAGAGGAAGGAGAGGGGGAGGAATGGAGATGAAGATGGGTGCTTCTCCTGTGTGCCCCAGCCGGGAATTGAACCCGGGACTCCTGCACGCCAGGCTGATGCTCTACCACTGAGCCAACCAGCCAGGGCCGAAGTCTTCCTCTTTTTTCCAAACCGCTCAACGGTGTCGCCGAGCCTTCTGGACCTCAACTTTCTCGTCTCTGTAATGGGTGTAAGAATGCCCGTTCTACCTCACGGACAGGTTTTTCCTGATGAACGGAGACAGAGAAGTCCGTGTTTACAACGGTAAGCCCGTCTTGCTTGGAGACCGTTGACGTGTTGTGCCCAGGTGATTCCGGGGAGTGACAGAGCTCTCCCTGCTTGGAATCTCCGTCGGCCTGTCTGGTTAACCGTAATCCACATCACACCACTGTGTTTCAGATAGGAAGCTCTCTAACGGCGAGGAGCCACCCGCCGTGCCCAAGTCCTCTCCACTGTCCGCTCTGTGGTTCCTAGGAAGATGGAGCTGGGGAAGCGATGGGCCATCCTTGTGGAGTGAGAAGAGTCACACAGCTAATAATTCTGCCGGGGAAAACACGTGGAAATGGAGATTTTCCTGGATAAACGGGGCTTGCAGTCACGCCGTCTCTGCGCATAGAACAGGTCCTCCAAACAGTACGATGACCGTGACGTTGAGACAGGGACGCTACATCCTTCCTGTCCTCTTAGTGCTGTTCTTGTGCCTGCCTTCTGCCGAGTGCCATCCCAGGAGTCCTTGCGCGTGGCTGCAGCCCACTGTCCTCTGTGTTCCGTTTGTCCTCACGTCCGCAGATCCCTGGGCAGGGGGCTGACTGGCATGCTGGTCGCCCAAGTGAAACACCACCCCAGCCAGCGGGCTGAGTGCACAAATCCACGCCTACACGGTGGCTGAGCCCTGTCACGGAGGCACGTCGAGTTGGGTACTCATGGTGCTGTTACATCCTAGCGAGATAGACTACAGCAGACACAAAGTGAATTTTATAGGTTTTATTGCAGACCTGCGCAGGGACTGCAGGCAACCCATGCAAGGGAGCACTGCAGCCCCCCAAACCTGCGCAGGGACTGTAGGTAACCCACACAGGGGAACACTGCAGCCCCCCAAACCTGCACAGGGACTGCAGGCAACCCACGCCTCCAAAGAGACTGGAGCACTGCAGCCAACCAAACCTGCGCAGCCAACAAACTGCGCAGGGACTGCAGCCCCCCAAACCTGCACAGGGACTGCAGCCCCGAGCTTCTAAAATGGCTCCTTTTTATAGGGTGGCTATCTAGGATGAGCAAGCATCATACAGAAGCTGATGTGGCTGTTAGTCATTGGCTAGGGAGGTCGTGCGCAGTTACGGGGGGGGGGGGTATTACTCAGTGGAGAATTTCAAACATAAACTTCTGATAAGGGTCTCTGACTCAATGCAGGATGTTGCTGAACTCTTTGTTCTCAGTGTCACAGGGACCTTGTACACTCTTGGCAGCCCCAGCATGTCAGTACTCCCTGAATCTAACAGTGCTACCCCACCGTCTGCGCAAGCCACCCAGCCATCGTTCCGGGGCCCGTTCCCAAACATCCAGCTCCAGCGTCCCGCTAAGCCGGGGCTGTGGCCTCCCTCCTCCGCTGGGCTGTGTGATGTGCAGACGTAACTCTCAGACCCGGCACAAGTCCAGCTCACTCTCGTCCTCTGGCGTGTATCTGAACTCACAGAACCCGCATTTCATGGAGCTGGATGTCTCGGGTGGTCTCACCCGTCTGTGGTTCCAAGCCGGGGATTTTTAATTCTTTGTATGAGTCACCTGTTGCTGTATAATGCATCACCTTGCTGCCGTCAAAACAGCAGGCACGGATTCGTGCACAGCAGGGCCGGGGTTCCAGATGAGGCTCGGCTGGATTCTGCGTTGGGGTCTGGCCCAGCTGCGGTCAGCCAGGACCGGCGTCTGGCCCAAAGGCTGGACTGCAGAACAGTGGCTCATAAACTCATTCGGCCGTTGGCAAGGTCTGCCCCGTGCAGATGACTGGAGAGGAAGTCCCCCGCGGCTGCGTGCTGGCCGTTGCCCGGAGCTCCCCTTCTTCATTCCCCGCCTCACACGCCTCTCCAGGTGGCGGCGTGGCCCGTCTAAAGCCAGCGAGAGGGGGGCGTCCGCCGGAAAAACACAGGTCGCCGGGTCACGGGACCTCATCACAGAAATGACGTGCCGTTGCGTCCGTGCACGCTGGCGGTGGCTGGAATCAAGTCGTCGGGCAGCCCGCCCACCCTCAGGGGAAGGGGTGACGCACGGGGTTCCGTCAGGAGCTGCGGGTCCCTGGGGACCACCTGCTGGAATGCTCATCCTAAGAAGAGGCACAGAGATCTGTAGACGCTTTCCTCCAAGCAGAGCATCCACGCACGCACCTCTTCATTCTTGTGGGAGGCGGCACGCCGGAGCAGCTGGGAAGGAGAACCACCATCACCCCATGTCCCCCTCCCTGTTACCATTACTGCCCACGAAGGAGCTTCCCACTCATTCCCCCTAATCTATCCCCTGTCCCCGTGACATTTTAACAGACGCACTGCCTACCTGAACACATTTCTGACCTCGATGCGTGAAGCGAGATTGATTTCTTTTCCACCTCCCAAGAACCAAGTTTGACCACAATTGGCACAATGTTTTCTACGTTTATAATGCCTCGGTGTCTACCTTCAGCCACCCGTCCTCGGCGTGGTGACCCCGGATAAGTCACCAGACCCGTGGGAACCTGAGCTTTCTGGGCTGAGAAACGGGGGTCACAGGGACGGCTGCCAAGTACGGCTGTTAAGAGGACAGAGTGACACAACACCTGTCGAGCACATAGATCAGATGTCGATCGTGGACAGTGGCGACTGAGGAAATGCTAGCTCTTCTTACTGCAATGGCAGAGCTCCCGGTGGACTGTTTGTTAAAGGAGATGGGGAGGTCTAAAGTGGACGGCATGTGCTGCGAGAGTTGTGTTCAAGATGATGTGCATGGAGGAAAGGAAGTGTCTAAATTCTGGAAGGAGAGGATGTCATAAGGGAAAAGTTATTTGAGAAAGGATATTCATCCACCTATTTACCCATTTACACATCCCTCCATTGATCCATCCATCCATCTATCTACCACCCATCCATCCTTCATCCCTCCATCTATCTATCCATCCATCCATCTATCCATCCATCCACCTGCCTATCCATTCATCTATCCATTCATTCACCCATTCATATACCCATTCTTCCAACTATTTATCTACCCATCCATCCATCCATTCACCCATCTACCACCCATCCATCATCCATCCATCCATCCATCCATCCATCATCCATCCATCTATCCATCCATCCACCCACCTATCAATTCATCTATTCATTCACCTATTCATACACCCATTCTTCCAACTATTTATCCATCCATCCATCCATCCATCCACCCATTTATCCAACCACTCATCCCCCATTCATAAATTGGTCTGTCCATTCTCTGTCTTTTTTCACAAAGATTAGAAGGTGGCTTAGAAAGACGCATAAACTATATATAGACAACAACATAAATAAGCCAACAGAAGAAAGAACAAACCACCGTAGGTGAGAATGGAAAAGAGAGAAACAGAACAGGCACCTAGGGCAGCACCACAGACTTCATACCCGCAGTGTGTGTCATAAGGAAAAAGTTATTTAAGAAAGGATATTCTTAATAGGTGGATGACCTATTATTAAACTTAATCTCTCTAGGTGGATGACCTATTTATCTACCCATTTACAGATCCTTCCATTGATCCATCCATCCATTCATCTACCACCCATCCATCATCTATCCATTTATTCATCATCTATCCGTCCATCCATCCATCCATCCATCCATCCATCCATCATTCATCCATCTACCACCCATCCTTCATCTATCCATCCATCCATCCACCCAACCATCCATCTACCCACCTATCCATTCATCTATCCATTTATTCATCCATCCAAACATCCATCCATCCATCCACTCATCCATCCATCCATCCATCCATCCATCCATCCATCCATCCATCGATGCATCCATCCATCCATCCATCCATCCATTTATACGCGTAGTGTGCCTTCCATCTGATCCTCCCTGCCTGCCGCGTGAGGGTCCCACAGTAGGTGTGTGAAGATGCCGGGTTGCTTGTGCTCCCAGGTGGCCTTTATTCATAAAGAAGTTTCCCCCTTCCCCGTCTAAGTGGGGAAAATCCCCTAAGGATGTTACCGTGCGCTCTCCCTAATATTTGACCACATTGGCGTAGGCGTTGACCAACACCACCCACTTCTCAGCTTCTCCCCCCTGCCGGACACCTGAGCCCCGGAGACAAGACGAGGCCGATCACAGTCAAGTCAGGCACCAGAGAGCCTTTCTCCCGAAAAATCCATTTTCCACCTTGGCTGTTAGCACCGCTTACGGCAGAAAAAAAAAAAATGTATACTTAACATTTAGCCAAAAATACATTAAAAAAAAAAAAAAAACCTCTACAAAAAATACCTAAATATAGACTGCTTCATTACCTCCCAATCAGCCCCAAAGGAATGCCGGCGTTCTAGAGGAATTAACCGTCTGCGAAAGCACGGGGCCGCCGTCTGCAATCAGAGGACGTTCCAATTACGGACGGCCCTGAGCTTGTCCCGGGAAATCAAAACACCCTTAGGCAGCCGCGAAATCCCATTATCAGGTATCATCATCGTTACAGAGCCTCCCCCTCTCCCACAGAAAATGCAGAGCCGGAGACATTATGCCGTGCCTCCCCCTCCCCCAGCCATCTTCTGTCACTGGGTCCTTATTCTTTACAGTGCTCCTAGATAGACTCTTCTGTTTAGAAGCCCCAGTTTTCCCCTTCCGAACGCATGGTCTTGTCTTCCTTCCCGAGAAACTTCAAGATGTCAAAGCGCTTTATTTTGTAACTTTATTTTTTTCCCCCATGGGTGGCGGCGGTGGGGGGCGGGGGGCGTAAAGATGGTGTCACCCTGCAGATAAAAGCAATAATAATACCCTGACCAGGCGGTGGTGCAGTGGATAGAGCGTCGGACTGGGATGCGGAGGACCCAGGTTTGAGACTCCAAGGTCGCCAGCTTGAGCGTGGGCTCATCTGGTTTGAGCAAAAGCTCACCAGTTTGGACCCAAGGGTCCCTGGCTTGAGCAAAGGGTCACTCTGTCTGCTGAAGGCCCACGGTCAGGGCACATATGAGAAAGCAATCAATGAACAACTAAGGTGTCACAATGAAAAACTGATGATTAATGCTTCTCATCTCTCTCCGTTCCTGTCTGTCTGTCCCTATCTATTTCTCTCTCTGACTCTCTCTCTGTCTCTGTAAAAAGCAAAAAAAAAAACCCAATAATACTAATAATGGTAAATTGTGTAGTACTTTCCTTGTGCTCTTAAAAGACTTTGAAAACAGAATCAACATTTCACAGAGCCAGGGGCAGGCAAAAAAGTCCACCATCGCCTGACCTGTGGTAATGCAGCGGATAAAGCGTCTACCTGGAATGCTGAAGTCGCTGGTTCGAAACCCTGGGCTTGCCTGGTCAAGGCACCTATGGGAGTTGATGCTTCCTGCTCCTCCCCCCACCCTCTCTCATTCCTAAAATGAATAAATAAATAAAAAATAAATAAAAAGAAGTCCCATCTATGTGCTCCAAGATAACACCTCTTCTGGAATGTGCCAGGCTCAGACCACCCTGGATATTTTCTGTTTTAGGACACAGAAGGCCCTTTCCTCCTGGTTTGTACCCACGTAATGCACCTCATTTGTAGAGAGAGGCCCGAATAAATAAATAAATGTCCATACGACTGCATTGGAAGAACGGGGAAATCGATACATTGATACTTCCTGAACTCGGTGCAAAGCGCTCCAGGCGATGAGATCAAAGCATCCATCACTCCTCTTCCTCCGTTCACGTCCTCGTGGGACAGGATGACGACACCCTGAATGTTTGGAGAACGCTTACTTCTGTGCTGAGCCACATGAAATTACTCCATTTTTTTTTTGTAGGTCAAAAAAATGGTTGACTCTCTGCAGCAGCAGGCTAACATTTCTCTGCTGCTGCTGATATTTGGGACATTGTTTTTTCTTTTCTGAAGTTGGAAACGGGAGGCAGTCAGACAGACTCCCGCATGCGCCCGACTGGGATCCACCCAGCATGCCCACCAGGGGGCGATGCTCTGTCCATCTGGGGCGTCGCTCTGTTGTGACCAGAGCCATTCTAGCGCCTGAGGCAGAGGCCACAGAGCCATCCTCAGAGCCTGGGCAAACCTTGCTCCAATGGAGCCTCGGCTGCGGGAGGGGAAGAGAGAGACAGAGAGGAAGGAGAAGGGGAGGGGTGGAGAAGCAGATGGGCGCCTCTCCTGTGTGCCCTGGCCGGGAATCGAACCCGGGACTCCTGCACGCCAGGCCGACACTCTACCACTGAGCCAACCGGCCAGGGCCCAGGGACATTTTTTTTTTTTAATTCTCTTCTTTGGGAACATGGAGAAAAATAGGGGGTAGGATGTCCTGAGGAGGTAGAAATAGCACTTCTCCTTGGGGGGGCGGGGTAACTATGGGATGGTCACGTGAGAAGCCGAAGAGTTCTGTTTGGAAGTGTGTCGTCTGGACCCAAGGGTTCCGCCTGGGTCCCCCGGAGATGGCTCTGTTGCTGACGGGCCAGCACGGTGAGGCGTGGACGCTGACAGAGCCGTGACCGCTGCTGCCCACGCAGCCTGACGAGCTCACGTGCGTCCTAACACTGAGGCTCTGAATACTCCGTGTTTCAAGGAGGACACGCCGCTGGCCCAGGGGTGCAGGCAGAGGTGCTCAACCTCGGTGCGCCTCGGGGAGACGCACGTGGGAACCGCATGAGATCTCGCCGCGCGCCCGTCGGAAAGGCCGTCATCCGTGAAGCACCCCTCAACAAGGGCTGGTGAGGGTGCAGGGAAAAGGGGACCCTCCTGCACTGTTGGTGGGAAGGCAGGCCGGTGCAGCCACGAGGCAAAGCAAGATAGAGTCACCTCAGAAAATTAAAAACGGGGCAGCCTTATGAGCCAGCGATGTCGTTACGGCGTATTTAAGCCAAAGGGAATGAAATCCCTAATTCAGAGAGATGTCTGCACCCCTGTGCTGATCGTAGGGTTCTTTCCAATAGCCAATGGATGGACGCCGTCTGCCTTCCTACTGATGGCTGCATAGATACAGGAGGTGTGGGAGATGTAGATACATGTGTGTGCGTGTGTGGATCCTATACACACACACGCGTGCACACACACACACACACGTAGACATGCAATAGGATAGGACTCAGCTATAACCAGGAAGGAAACCGTGCCACGTGCACAGACCCTGAGGGTTTTATGCAACTAATCGAAACAACTCAAAAAGAACAAGAAGGATACTATACAGATTTCATAATGTATCGAAGAATGGAAACACACACAAACAAACGAAACAGGACAGAGGAGAGCCCGACCTGGGTGTGGACCGAGGTCGCGCCCTGTGTGCGGACTCCGGAGGTCCAGATGCCGCTTGCAGACCGGACACGCCCTCGGCTTCCCTGGTGACGGGCACAGTGAGCGAGGACCGAGGGGTAGCCTGCAGAGCGGCCCCTCAGAGATGCCTGTGTGCCCAGGGCCAGGCCCGGGAATGTGCCACTTGTACGGCAGAGGGAACTTTGCAGGAGTCGTGAAGTTAGGGTGAGGTGGGGAGGGGAGGCGGGGTTCTCCGAGTCGCGCAGACGTTCTAACACAAGTCCTTGCAGGGCGAGATCGGAGGGTTAGAACTGGAGTCCCCCCACATCTCCATTTTAGCCCGGGGCCGCCCCCTGCTGAGCTCTGGCCTCCGGGTCTGCACACACGAAGGAAGCTGAGTTGTCTTAAACCTCTGAGTGTGTGTGGGAAGGTGTTTTTTTTTTTTTTTTTTTTTTCTGAAGCTGGAAATGGGGAGAGACAGTCAGACAGACTCCCGCATGCGCCCGACCGGGATCCACCCCCGGCATGCCCACCAGGGACGACGCTCTGCCCACCAGGGGGTGATGCTCTGCCCCTCTGGGGCGTCGCTCTGCCATGACCAGAGCCACTCTAGCGCCTGCGGCAGAGGCCAAGGAGCCATCCCCAGCGCCCGGGCCATCTTTGCTCCAATGGAGCCTTGGCTGCGGGAGGGGAAGAGAGAGACAGAGAGGAAGGAGGGGGAGGGGTGGAGAAGCAAATGGGCGCTTCTCCTATGTGTCCTGGCCGGGAATCAAACCCGGGTCCCCCGCACGCCAGGCCGACGCTCTACCACTGAGCCAACCGGCCAGGGCCAGTGTGGGAAGGTGTTAAGTGCATCATTTCCGGGGCTTCTACCCCCAGACACATTGGTCTTGGAGAAGATGTTGGGAGATAGTAGACCCCCTCTCTCTCTTTGTTCCTGTAAATGACATTACTTTCTCTATGTCAACTCAGATGCTCAGACCTCTGCTAGGGGGCTTCCACTCATGTGGGGGAGAAGCGGCAGCCATGTAAGTATGAACAGAGGCGGTTCTGTCGGGGCCACAGACCCAGCGAGAATGGAGAAGAACGCATTTGAGGGACAGCAGAGCGTCACCTTTCCAAACAGCAGTCTGAGCGGCCACGGGTGTGTCCCCAAACTGGGGCTCTCCCTGGCCGTGGGAGCGTCAGGCGCCTACGTTAAAAAGAATCGTGATACAGACAACTCTCAACCAATATGTTATCCGGTGGACATAGCAGATGTGCTCTGAACAGCGGTGGGGTTCAGCTGCTTTGCACAGACTCAGGGGAACCCACACCTGATTTTCTGTTGAGTTCGGTGAACCAGTGGTTAAAATGTCGCTGGTCATCGGGGCTCTCTCTAAGGCGGGCGCCTGGGCAGCCGCCCCGTGTAGAAATCACACATGCACCTTTCTTCCTCTTTTTTAATGTCCATCTGGGCAACAGCGTGTTCTAAGTGCCGGCAGTCACGTTCATTCTGTCCACAGACGAAAAAAAAAAATGCAAGTGAGGACACCAGGTGAGAAGCAATATGGAAATCTCTTAAATAACAGTTTTATTGGGGTTTTTTTTGACAGGTATTATTTAATATTTTCATTAATATTTCAAAACCCTTGATATCAGTCTAGTTTTGTGTACCTCCTTTATTGTTCTTATGTAAGTATTAAATGTGTGAAATAATAAATAATCTTCTGGTATATCGGGGTTTTTTTTATATACTTAAAACAGTTATTAGGTCAGAGAACTGGCTATTGTTTGAATCTCACCACTGGTTATAAATGTATATATTATATCTATCTATCTATGTATCTATGTATATCTATATCTATATATCTATATCTATCTATATCTATATCATCTATATCTATATCTATCAGTATCATCTATATCTATATAGCTATATCTATCTATATCATCTATATCTATACCTAATCTATATATCTATATCTATATATCTATATCTATCTATATATCTAAGTCTACCTATATCTATATCTATATCATCTATCTCTATCTATATATCTATATATATCTATATCTATATCACCTATATCTATCTATATATCTATATCATCTCTATCTATATATCTATATAGATCTATATCTATATCACCTATATCTATGTATATATCTATATCATATCTATATCTATATCATCTATATCTATATATCTATATCTATCTATAAATCTATATCTGTCTATATCTATATCATCTATCTATCTATATCTATCTATATCTATACATCTATATATAACTATGTCTGTATGCTCACTGGAGAGAGAGATTATGATAAACTTTAAACACAAGGAAAATGGAAGCTGAAGGCTGTTTTAAATGTTTTCATTGCCGGGGGGTTGGGCTACATTTTTATTGGTCTCGGCCGGCTCCGTGGGCCGTGTGACACAATGAGCCTACTACTGAAATAGATGAGAAGTGGGGGATTGAACCAGATGTGCTCCCGTCTTTAAGTAGGACACTGGGTTCTGACCACGTCTTGGGCTCACCGCGGGGAGGAAGCCCACAGCCAGGGGGCGGGAGAATGGGGGCGTGGCCGAGCGCTACGTTTTGCCAGAGGACAGCTGCCGCAGGCGCGTGTGACCCTTAACTGCTCGGTGCCGCTTCCGCAGGGACAAAATCAGGTTAGAAAAGGGGCTCTTCCGTTGTCCCTGACCGTGTCCCTTGTGTGGAGCGGGCCAGCATGACACCCTGTCTCTCTCTCGGGTGCAGAGGGGGTTGGCAAGCCGCACCCCCCCACACACCTGGGCCTTCCCTCACACACGCAGTCCCAGAATGCCTTGCATGTCCCCAGCGTTGTCCTTGTTTAGAGACCTCACTTCTTTGCCTGTCTCCGGACAGATAGCAGCGCCAAGAATTCCTAGTTCTGACCCGCCGGTGGCCTCGTACCTCGAGGCCGCTCACCTGTGGAATTTCGGCAGGTGCACGTGTTGATCCAAGTCTCCGAGAAGTGACCAGGGTCCCTTTGAGCGCTCGGTGGCAGGGAGCTGGAGCGTCACCCAGACGGTCTGAAGGTCGATGTTGTTCACGGAGAATCCCAAGAGCCACCAGGATCTAGTTTGCTGGGAGAACAGGATTGAGCTTTCTCTGTCACCCTTCCCGGCTGGCTGGACCGTGGGGCGCGCTGGGTCATTTATTCTTGAAACGGAGGTCTTTGGGTGGAACTGTTTATTGTCGTTTTCCGATCTCAGATCTCACGATCCATTAGATCAAGGGTCCCCAAACTACAGCCCATGGGCCGCATGTGGCCCCCTGAGGCCATTTATCCTGCCCCGCCACCGCACTTCCAGAAGGGGCACCTCTTTCATTGGTGGTCAGTGAGAGGAGCACATTGACCATCTCATTAGCCAAAAGCAAACCCATAGTTCCCATTGAAATACTGGTCAGTTTGTTGATTTAAATTGACTTGTTCTTTATCTTAAATACTGTATTTGTTCCCGTTTTGTTTTTTTTACTTTAAAATAAGATATGTGCAGTGTGCATAGGGATTTGTTCATAGCTTTTTTTATAGTCTGGCCCTCCAACGGTCTGCGGGACAGTGAACTGGCCCCCTGTGTAAAAAGTTTGGGGACCCCTGCGTTAGATCATGGGTTCCCTGAATATCTCAGAACCTGCGATCGACACCCTGCGTGTGTAGTTAAGGCTCAGACGCGTGTGTCAGCAGTGTTGTGACGTTACTCCGTTTTCCTATTTTGGACCAACACAGTATAGCCCGTCCACCAAGAGTCACGAGGCTCCTATGTCCTGCGTCCCGAAGTCTCCGGTCAGACCGCTGTGACAGAAACACCAGAGGCCACTGTCTCACTCACCAGGGACTGGTTTCTCTCAGTTCTGGGGGCTGGGACCCCCAAGGCTAAGGTGGGCGTATATCCACCTCTCCTGTTTCTAGGAAGACAGTCTTCTTCATCCTCACCCCCGCTGTCCGCCTCACAGAGCAAGACCGAGCCTTCAACGCCAAGTTCAGCTGCGGAGAAATTAGAGCCGTTTGATTTATAGAGCGCTGAGCAAGGAGAATGGGTGGCTGTGACCCTTAAAACCCAAACTCCCGCCTGACCAGGTGGTGGCTCGCAGTGGATAGAGCGTCGGACTGGGACGCGGAGGACCCAGGTTCGAGACCCCGAGGTCGCCGGCTTGAGTGCGGGCTCATCTGGTTTGAGCAAAAAGCTCACCAGCTTGGACCCAAGGTTGCTGGCTCGAGCAAGGGGTCACTGGGTCTGCTGTAGTCCCACGGTCAAGGCATATATGAGAAAGCAATCAATGAACAACTAAGGTGTCGCAACGAAAAACTGATGATTGATGCTTCTCATCTCTCTCCATTCCTGCCTGTCTGTCCCTGTCTATCCCTCTCTCTGACTCTGTAAAAAAAAAAACACTCCAACCCCCCTGATGGCTGACACTTGGGGGGTTGTCAGGATTTGGGGGTTCAGGTATGCAGAGCGCCAGCGAGGCGAGCTTCCATGGGAAGACCCGTGCACGGTAAGGGGCCTCAGAACCACGTGTTCCTGGACAGGGGACCCCTGCCTTCTGCACGGGTCCAGGCGTCCAAGCTCCAGCCATGCCGTGGCCTTTTGTGCCCACTGGGGGGACAGTCCAGGCCCGGCTGGTGGTCAGGGGTGGCTCACGCCTAGGCCATCTCTGGGCAGTCACTCTACGATGGAGTTATCACCGATCGGCTTGAAGGGCATGGAGCCACTGTGAAGGTGATCAGCGGGACGTGTGTCCTGTTCGGCTGCAAGCCCCTCCTCCTGGCACCCTCAGTTGGTGGGAGGGAGGAAGACGTCCCTTGGGCTCTCCTTTATAAGGACACTAAATCCCACTCGTGCGGGCTCCACCCTGGACCACCTCCTAACACCATCCCACCATGAGTTAGGAACCCAGCGTGTGAATTTGGGGGTTATTTTTTTTTCTGAAGCTGGAAACGGGGAGAGACAGTCAGACAGACTCCCGCATGTGCCCGACCGGGATCCACCCGGCACGCCCACCAGGGGCGACGCTCTGCCCACCAGGAGGCAATGCTCTGCCCCTCTGGGGCGTCGCTCTGCTGCGACCAGAGCCACTCTAGCGCCTGGGGCAGAGGCCAAGGAGCCATCCCCAGCGCCCGGGCCATCTTTGCTCCAATGGAGCCTCGGCTGTGGGAGGGGAAGAGAGAGACAGAGAGGAAGGAGAGGGGGAGGGGTGGAGAAGCAGATGAGCGCTTCTCCTGTGTGCCCTGGCCGGGAATCGAACCCGGGACTTCTGCACGCCAGCCCGACGCTCTACCACTGAGCCAACCGGCCAGGGCGTGGGGCGCACTTTGACGTCCAGTCTGTTGCTCTGAGTGACAGCAACCCCGCTCCCAGTAGAAGGCGAAACCCAAGAAAATACAATCGAACGGGGGACGCATTTCCGCGTGCGCCCCGCTTCTCAAACAGCGGCGGCATTCCTCACGAGCGGCGCCTGCAGTTTAAGGACCTCTGCTGGGCGGAGCTCGAAAGAAGCGTGACCATTATGATGAAACAGACGTGGCTCACGTGGCGGGCAGCCGTCACGGGGGCGGTCCGCACGCACGCAGCATGCATGGCGCACGCTCCGTGAGACAGGAGCCGACTGGGTACCGAGGGAGGGAGGGAGGCGGGCTGAGAACAAAGCAGCCCCCGCCCCCTGGTGCGCACGCCCCCTGTGACGGACGACTCCGTGGTCTCAGTGTCACTGAGGTCACGCTGGGGGGTCGCTTACAGCAGAGGGGAGGGGGTGGTTTTTTTTTGAGACATCCTTTCGTGGGTGCAATTAAGGTCCCTCACACCCAACCAAGTGGACGACTGTCTGTGATGGACTGGACCCATGGTGGGGGGGTGCTTTTCTTTTTCTTTCTTTCTTTTTTTTTTTTTTTTTTTTTGTATTTTTCTGAAGCTGGAAACGGGGAGAGACAGTCAGACAGACTCCCGCATGCGCCCGACCGGGATCCACCCGGCGATGCTCTGCCCCTCCGGGGCGTTGCTCTGCTGCGACCAGAGCCACTCTAGCGCCTGGGGCAGAGGCCAAGGAGCCATCCCCAGCGCCCGGGCCATCTTTGCTCCAATGGAGCCTCGGCTGCGGGAGGGGAAGAGAGAGACAGAGAGGAAGGAGAGGGGGAGGGGTGGAGAAGCAGATGGGTGCCTCTCCTGTGTGCCCTGGCCGGGAATCGAACCCGGGACTTCTGCAAGCCAGGCCGACGCTCTAAGGGGGGGGGGGGCTTTTCAAACACGATTCGGAGGCAGCAGCGTCTCTGTGGCCGGCCCCCAGGAGTTCCGTAGCCACAGGGAAACGGATTCTGCCCACAGCCAGAGAGCTCGGAAGAGCGCGCGGGCGAGGGGCGGTCCGCGGTGAAGAAGTCTCTAGCGAGATGAGGGTTTGTTAACACGGGCTGTTTGTACAGATTTCTCAGCCCCACCTCCTGATGGGGGGAACCTCTGGGTGAGAAGAATGTCTTCCCCGCTCCTGGAGCAGGAAGGGCGCATTGTACCTGGGAGATTTGTGACCTGCTTCCAGGAAGAAAACTGTGATGGGCGGGTGGGTGGGTGGGTGTCAGCACAGCGTCCTCCCGTCTTCTGCCTCTTTCTCTCAAACGTAAACCAGTCAGGACACCTCTGTGCCATCCGCCGCCGCTGGTGTTCATCTGCGGTGACTCGGGTCTGAGCACCCAGAACAAAGCAGAAACGCTCCTGCCAGCCAGCGTTATCCATTTCTCTCCCCCCCCCCCCAAAGGATTTATAACAAGCTTGACATTCAAGCTCCGTTCGGAGTTTGCAGCAGACAGGAACCGGAAAAGGTCAAGCCGCTGACAAGCTTCCACCAGGACGGGGGGGGCAACATCCTCAGACAGAGATGTAACTTGTCATTGTTTTCGCCGGGAGTGCTTGAGACGCATCTCGGGGGTGGGGGAGGCAGGTGGGGGCGGGTTTGTCAATAAATCTGCCTCCCCTGGCCTTTTTCTCTTCCTAACAGTAAGTCCTGCGCTGTGGAAAGTGTCTCTTAAAGGATGATTTTCAAACGGAAGGAAAAACCAGCGCTCGCTCGCTCGCTCGTGGGCAGCCGTTCACCGATCAAGCGCTCGCGGTGGCTTTGAGCTCTACAGCTGCTTCCAAACATTGTCTGATGGACAGGTCACAGTCCAGACACGGCTGTGCAGACGGAAGCAGAAAGACGTCCATTGTTGTGACGGAGGACAGTCGGCGGAATTTCAAAGGTGTCATTGTTGTACCTACAGATGAGAATTACTTTGCATTCCTCTTCTCATCAGCTGTTTATAGAGTCGAGAAACCCCCTTAAAGATGATACCAGGCATTAAATAGAATCCAGAATCAGTTCTGGCTGGTTGGCTCAGTGGTAGAACATCAGCCTGGTGTGTGGAGATCCTGGGTTTGATTCCCGGCCAGCGCCCATCTGCTTCTCCACCCCTCCCCCTCTCCTTTCTCTCTCTCTCTCTCTCTCTCTCTCTCTCTTCCTCCAGCAGCCATGGCTCAATTGGAGCGAATTGATTTCAGGCACTGAGGATGGCTCCAGGACAGCCTCTGTCTCAGGTGCTAAGAATAGCTCGTTTGCTGATTAACAGAGCCATGACCCACATGGGCAGAGCATCGCCCCCTAGTGGGATTGTCAGGTGGATCCCCGTTGGGGCGCATGCAGGACTCTGTCTCTGCCTCCCCTCCTCTCACTGAATAATAATAGTTAAAAAAAAAAGAAACAGAATCAGGTAAGCAGAAAAAAATTGGCTAAAACCAACACGTACTCTCCTTTATTTTATAAATTACAGTGATGGCACCTGATACTGTTTTTTTTCTTTTCTTTTGTTTTTTTGCTGTCTTTTTCTTTTTTTAGCAGCAACCTTGTGCAAGCCTCCATTTTTTTTTTGTGGAAACATTACCTGTCGATATGGTTCAACCGTAAATGATTCATTTCCATAGTCTCACCCTAACCCTTCTCCTGGCTTCTAAATTAAAAAAAAAAAAAAAAATGGTATGATTGAGCTTGGGCTCCCCCTTATTTTTTAAACTTGCCCCGTGCATGGCTTTGGGTCCCTCCGACAAAATCAAGGAAATTAAATTTGCCCCCAGTAAGAGGTCATTCAAAGTCACGTGGGGCGGGCTATCAGGATGACCCTCCGCGAAGACTTCGCCACGGATGTTGAGCCTCGCCAACGCCATCGCGAGCGTCCTGGGTTTTCAGATGAAGTCCTGAGGGCGATGCTCGTTTGTGATTCACTAAAAATAAGTGTGTTTCCCTCAGAGTCACCCGTGATTCAGAATGAACACCGCATTGGGTGTGACACAAATCCAGTGCTAAACGATGAGGTTTCTGGGCTCCGGTTCAGGGGACGCACAGTCGCGGGGACAGATACGTGTCAGAAATGACAGGGTGCGTGGTCCGCACACGGCAGGCTGCCCAGAGTTCTCGGAACGGTCTTACAACCGAGTCGGTTTTGGCAACAGGTTGTAATAATGCAAAGTAATTCTGAGGAAGCCACAGATTCTCATTTGGGCTGAAAGAGGCTTGAGCTTCTGCCCGTGCCCTGCAGAGAGAACCAGTGGCCCCCAATTCTACACACTCATGTCAACATCCCCGTCTATAATCAAATCATGACTTAAAGTCTTTTTTATTTCCTTTGGAAACAACTCTCACATTCTCCCTTGCTTTCTCCAATGAACAAATTAAATAAAATTTATTAAAACACGTCCTTTTTTTCCCTGGCCAGTTGGGTCAGCAATAGAGCGTCAGCCTGCTGTTTGGAAGTCCCGGGTTTGATTCCCGGCCAGGGCACACAGGAGAAGCGCCCATCTGCTTCTCCACCCGTCCCCCTCTCCTTCCTCTCTGTCTCTCTCACGAGTTGCTTTCAACCACAGCCGAAGTTACACCGACGAGCGGGCTGAAGGTGGGGCCCCGGACTCCAGGATGGACGCTGGTCACCAGCAAGACCACGGGGTCGCACGGTGGGGATGGTCAGTTCCCCCGGCCGACCACTGGAGTGGAGAGGGAGGCTGGAAGTTGAGCTCTATAAAAAAAAAGAAAAGAATTTTGAACAGTGAGATTTGGGGAGGGGGGCTTCCAGGTTGGTGGACGCACTACAGGCCGGGGGCATGGTACCCCCACAAGGGACATGGAAGCACCCCCACCCTCATACCCTGCCCTGTGCGACATTTCCACATGTGTGTTCCTGACTCGACAAGTTTATAAGCAACCAGCAACTAACTGCCTTCCTGCGGGCTGACAGCTGTCCTGGCAAATTATTGAGCTTCAGACGGGGTGGTGTGCGAGTCGCCCCATTCGTAGCCGTTGGGGCAGGGGTGAGGGTCAGCAGGTGCGCACGTGTGGTCGGTTGGCAGCTGAGGCAGGGGGCACCCTTGTGGGACCGAACCCTGAACCCCTGGGGTCACCCCTAACTCTGGGAGCTGCTATTCAAAATGGATTTCTGGGCAGACGGGAGGTGCGGAGCGATCGGAGAATCGTTTGGGGGGGACTTGAGGGGTCATCGTTATCCAAGGCTGTTTCGTGAAGCGCCCCATCGCCACAATGCTTGTTGCGTGGCCATATTTTAAGTTTGGTTCAATGATAATTTGTGAGTGGGACCAAAAACAGGAAAGAGCCAGAAAACAAGGGACCTTGTAATGTCACTGTGGACCAGGAGTCCCCAAACTACAGCCCGCGGCCGCATGCGGCTTCCTGAGGCCATTTATCGGGCCCCCACCGCACTTCCGGAAGGGGCACCTCTTTCATTGGTGGTTGGTGAGAGGAGCATAGTTCCCATTGAAAAACTGGTCAGTTTGTTGATTTAAATTTACTTGTTCTTTATTTTAAATATTGTATTTGTTCTCATTTTGTTTTTTTACTTTAAAATAAGATATGTGCAGTGTGCACATAGGGATTTGTTCATAGTTTTTTTTTTTATAGTCCGGCCCTCCAACGGTCTGAGGGACAGTGAACTGGCCCCCTGTGTAAAAAGTTTGGGGACCCCTGCTGTGGACCAAACGCAAAGTGGGCTAATTCTTTGCGGAACTTTGTAAGACAGGGCCAGCCGGCTAAACTGCAGAGGGCGGCGAGAGTGATGATTTTTATAGTTAAGTAGCTGAATCTAATATTCTGGGCCACTATATCACCTGGACATCTCCAAGTTGTGAATTAAAGAACACACTTTTTCTTTTTGAGTCAAACAGTTTGGAAGTGCAAATTAATGGAACGGGGAGCACCGAGTTCCATAGAGAGAGAGAGTTTTATTATGTTGCACGGGAGAAGTTTCAGATTTTCCACACAGAACAGAAAAGCTGTCCCATACTCTTTGTGCCCATCCAGGTCCCCAAACAGTGCTGACTTCACACCCCGACGACAAGGAGAGGTGTCTGAAGACATTCCTGCCTGGTGTCTAGCAGCTGGAGATCAGAGAGGGCGCCAACCGTCCTGGAATGCCCAGCACAGTCAGGAAACAAGAGTCGGCCGCCCCCAAGGGTCAACAGTCAACACCCAGGGGACAATCCCAGCCGGCGGTGACTCTGGATAACTTACGACCTCACATCCCACTTCCTCCCTTCCTCCCTTTTCTCAAAATTTGCTCGTAATTTTTTTGAAGAAAGAGGGAGGTTGAAATAAACAAACGCAGTGTTGTGAATTTTTCAACTCGAAACATCCATTTCGCCCTGGCCGGTTGGCTCAGTGGTAGAGCGTCGGCCTGGCGTGCAGAAGTCCCGGGTTCGATTCCCGGCCAGGGCACACAGGAGAAGCGCCCATCTGCTTCTCCACCCCTCCCCCTCTCCTTCCTCTCTGTCTCTCTCTTCCCCTCCCGCAGCCAAGGCTCCATTGGAGCAAAGATGGCCCGGGCGCTGGGGATGGCTCCTTGGCCTCTGCCCCAGGTGCTAGAGTGGCTCTGGTCGCAACAGAGCGATGCCCCGGAGGGGCAGAGCATCGCCCCCTGGTGGGCAGAGCGTCGCCCCCTGGTGGGCGTGCCGGGTGGATCCCGGTTGGGCGCATGCGGGAGTCTGTCTGACTGCCTCCCTGTTTCCAGCTTCAGAAAAAAAAAAAAAAGAAAGAAACATCCGTTTCTGCGTCCTGTGGGTTACATGGGGCCGTAGGACTCCCGAAAACCGGTGCTGAGGAGCCGGTGCAGATGGTCGGTGGAACATCTTTGGAGGAACGAGAGGGGAACACAGCAGCAAGTGTATTTTTTTTTTCATTTTTCTTTATTCACCCATGTTGCCGGCTTTCTCCATGAAGAGCTGTCGGGAAGAGGATGGCGGAGGAGAGGCGCTGTGCTCAGCAAGGGCGCTGGAACGTTCCTTTGGGAGCCCGTGACGACCGGTCGTTGCATATCCCTGAGCGAACGGAGCCCTTCTCTCTGTAACAGAATGAAGAAAACGTCTTTGAAGGGAGCCTTCCTCTCGGGGGAGGGATGGCGTCTGAAAGTGCAAAGAGGGGTCATGTAGAGGGTAACCCGTGGGGGTCGGTGGGTGTGGTATTTACTCATGGAAGCTGGAGGCATCGGAGTTCACACCCACCCTTCATTGTCACCAGGGGGAGCGGTCACTGCCCAAGCTGTCACCTGCTTGAGGACATCGTCATCCCTTCAAATTAAGTCATAACGGTTGGGCTCAACGTTGGTGGGAAGATCTGGGACACACACGTATGCGGGGAGAGGGAAGAGGGGAGAGCAGAGAGGAGAGAGGAGAGAGGAGAGAGGAGAGAGGGGAGAGGGGAGAGGAGAGAGGGGAGAGGGGAGAGGAGAGAGGGGAGAGGAGAGAGGAGAGAGGAGAGGAGAGAGGAGAGAGGAGGGGAGAGAGGAGAGGGGAGAGAGGACAGGGGAGAGGGGAGAGAGGAGAGGAGAGAGGGGAGGAGAGAGGAGAGAGGAGAGAGGAGAGAGGGGAGAGGAGAGAGGAGAGGGGAGAGAGGAGAGGGGAGAGAGGAGAGGGGAGAGGAGAGAGGGGAGAGAGGAGGGGAGAGAGGAGAGAGGGGAGAGGGGAGAGGAGAGAAGAGAGAGAGAGGAGAGGGGAGAGGGGAGAGGAGAGAGGGGAGGAGAGAGAGGAGAGAGGGGAGAGGAGAGAGGGGAGGAGAGAGAGGAGAGAGGGGAGAGGAGAGAGGAGAGGGGAGAGAGGAGAGGGGAGAGAGGAGAGGGGAGAGGAGAGAGGGGAGAGGAGAGAGGGGAGAGGGGAGAGTGGAGAGTGGAGAGGGGAGAGAGGAGAGAGGAGAGAGGGGAGAGGAGATGGGAGAGGGGAGGAGGGGAGAGAGGAGAGAGGGGAGAGGATGAGAGGAGAGGGGAGAGAGGAGAGGGGAGAGAGGAGAGGGGAGAGGAGAGAGGGGAGAGGGGAGAGGGGAGAGAGGAGAGGGGAGAGAGGAGAGGGGAGAGAGGAGAGAGGAGAGAGGGGAGAGGAGAGGGGAGAGGGGAGAGGGGAGAGAGGAGAGAGGGGAGAGGAGAGAGGGAGGGGAGAGAGGAGAGGGGAGAGAGGAGAGGGGAGAGGAGAGAGGGGAGAGGAGAGAGGGGAGAGAGGAGAGGGGAGAGAGGAGAGGGGAGAAAGAGGAGAAGGGGAGGTGAAGGGGAGGAGAGAGGAGAGGGGAGAGGAGAGAGGAGAGAGGGGAGGAGAGAGGAGAGAGGAGAAGGGAGAGGGAGAGAGGGGAGAGAGGAGAGAGGGGAGAGGAGAGAGGAGAGGGGAGAGAGGAGAGGAGAGAGAGGAGAGGGGAGAGAGGAGAGGGGATAGGGGAGAGAGGAGAGAGGGGAGAGGAGAGAGGAGAGGGGAGAGGAGAGAGGAGAGAGGGGATGAGAGAGGAGAGAGGAGATGGGAGAGGGGAGAGGGGAGAGAGGAGAGAGGGGAGAGGAGAGAGGAGAGGGGAGAGAGGAGAGGGGAGAGAGGAGAGGGGAGAGGAGAGAGGGGAGAGGAGAGGGGAGAGGAGAGAGGAGAGAGGGGAGAGGGGAGAGGAGAGGAGAGAGGGGAGGGGAGAGAGGAGAGAGGAGAGAGGAGAGAGGAGAGAGGAGAAGGCCACAGGAGAACAGAGGCCACTCAGAGCATTTCTTCCGATGCATCCAGGGTGGGAATTCTCAGGTGACACCCTTGCTGACCAGGTCAAGCTATTCGGGTGACGCCAAAGCTGTTCTCTTCTTACAAAATAACATCGGGACACAGGTATCGATCAACTTACGATCTATGCAACTTACGACCATTCCACTTGATGACCACAATCGCTAGCCACGACTGCTCCGCGTCCGGCAGCGCAAGCGTTGCCCAGCTGGGCGGACGTACGACAGTGCGGACCAGCTTCCGGCAGCACTACTGTCTCCGCGTGCACCGTTTCAACTGTTATCCCAGACTCGGTACAGCAATTTGTGTCTTGGATATTTTTCTTCAAACCCCTCCCGAGATGTCTACCAAGAGGAAATTGTCTTTGCCAATATTAAACCAGTTGTACTGGTTAATGCAGTGTTTTACTTAAACCTGACGAATGTAAAAATAAGAAACAAAATGGTGTGGAGATGATACAAATGGCATAAAATGAACAAAGAAAATTAGGATATATAACAATAATGAAAGAAAATTAGGATAAAATATGACTTACAGATTTTTTTTAAAGGTGATGTACTTTTTTTTAAAATTTTTTAATTTATTCATTTTAGAGAGGAGAGGGAGAGAGAGAAGAGAGACAGAGAGAGAGAGAGGGGAGGAGCTGGAAGCATCAACTCCCATATGTGCCTTGGCCAGGCAAGCCCAGGGTTTTGAACCGGCGACCTCAGCATTTCCAGGTCAACGCTTTATCCACTGCGCCACCACAGGTCAGGCAACTTACAGATTTTTTAACACCATCTCACAGTACTGTACATATATCCTACTCAGCTTACGACCAAATTGTGTTATGACTAGTCTGTCGGAACCAGTTGTGGTCTTAAGTCGAGCACTAGCTGTACTGTCAGCCACGTGGATTATGTCTTAAGTCGAGTTACTTGAATCATTCAAAATGGCAGCTCCACGGACCACGTCTCGGTTTGGGCGTCGGGATTGAAGGCATTCAGCGAAGGGGATGCGGCTTGAGCAACGTTGCGATTCAGAAGCGTCTCCTGGGAGAAGCATCCTCCTGTGTCCACGCTGTTGGGTCTGTGAGCTCACTGTGCAGATGGTGACCTTCCCCAGCAGTGCTGACCCTGGTGTAGGCAAAGCACCCCTGTCAGATACCAAGGCTGGGATCCCGTCCGCGTCCGCGTCAGAAACATGCGAGAATGACGCAGTTCCCGACAGCTTCCCCCCGGGCACAGTCCCGCCCTTCCTGTTCACGGCTTCCAAACCAAGGTCGTAACTGTGAAACAGCTCCTTCTACGACAGCGGTTCTCTACCTGTGGGTCGCGACCCCGGCGGGGTCTCCTAAAGCCGTCGGAAGATACATCATGCATATCGGGTATTTACATTCTGAATCATAACTGTAGCAAAATGACAGTTATGAAGTAGCCACCAAAATTATTTTTTGGTTTGGGGTCACCGCCACATGAGGAACTGTATTGCGGGGTCACAGCATTAGAAAGGTTGAGAACCACTGTCCTACGAGGTCCGGTCATGATGTTTCCGCCAGGAGCCTGACCCTCTGGGAGTTGGTGTCCACGGTGGCACTGGGGGCACGTGTGCAGCTCAGTGAGTCACAGCTGCTGCCTTCTGGGTGGCGTCCCAGCGGTGTTGGCGCTGGGCGCGTGGCTGGGGTTGAAAGCAGGTTCCCTAGCAGAACGAGTGTCTGAGGAGGCGTATCCGCCACCTCGGGCGTCTATTTGAACACGTCCCTTCTCGGCGGAGGGCGAGCGAGGTTTGGCAGAGAGACGGGCACTGTAGCCCGTGCAGCGTGCTGAGCGGGAGAGATAGAGAGATACAGTATCGACACCTCTTCCTTGTTGCCTCTGCCTGTTGACGTTTAGTGACGAGTCAAACCCAGAGTCTCAGTTTGAGATTCAGAGCCGCGGCGTTGAGAGACATAAAATACCCGTGTGTTCAGAAAACTGTGTTCCGTGTTTCCGATTTCACGGGCAGTCTGCGAGGGGCTGGGTGTGCATTTCCCGTGTGCGGCAGATATGATTCCTGTCGCGAATGCCTGTGAATAAGAAACAACGACACTCGAACCGCATCTCCCTCCACATATTGATACAAACCGGACTCAGAACGGAAAAGCTACATTGGACGGCTACATTGTAAAACCCTCGGAAGAAAACATGAATATTTTTTCCACGACCTTTGGGGGTCAGTCAGGATTTCTTGGATACGACCCCCCCCCAAACAAGTCACAAAACAAACAAACAAAAAAAAGGTAGAAAAATGGACTTCATCAAAGTGAAAAATGTTTGCTCTTTGAAAGAAACCATCAAGAAAGTGCAAAGACAAGTAACAGAGAAAATAATAACTGTTGTGTTCAGAAAATAATAACTGTTGTGTTCCATAAGGGACTTCATTCATCATACAGACAAGTAACTCTTATAATTCAATAACAGAGGAATAAATAATTAAATTAAAAAATGCAAGGAACTGAGCAGACGTGTCTATTAAAAAAAAAGACATATGAACAGCTAATACCTGAAAATACTTAACATTATTGGCCAGCAGGAATATGCCAATAAAAATCACAATGAGAAAGCCCATCACAGCCACTACAATGGGAAAAATAGAAACAATAGACAATAGCCCTGGCTGGTTGGCTCAGGGGCAGAGCGTTGACCCAGCATGTAGAAGTCCTGGGTTCGATTCCCAGCCAGGGCACACAGGAGAAGTGCCCATCTGCTTCTCCACCTCTCCCCCTCTCCTTCCTCTCTGTCTCTCTCTTCCCCTCCCGCAGCCAAGGCTCCATGGGAGCAAAGTTGGCCCCCGGGCGCTGAGGATGGCTCCATGGCCTCTGCCTCAGGTGCTGGGAAGAGCTGGGTTGCTGAGCAACAGAGCAATGGTCCAGATGGGCAGAGCATCGCCCCCTGGTGGGCATGCCAGGTGGATCCTGGTCGGGCGCATGTGGGAGTCTGTCTCTCTGCCTCCCCTCAATTCTCACTTCAGAAAAACAACAACAACAAAAAATAAAATATAATAAAATAAAATAAAACGAAAACAACAGGCAATCGCAGGGACTGATGAGGGCATGGACCAATGGAGCCCCTCAACCGGACGGCTCTGGGCCACACAGACGTGTCTGAGGGAGAGCGTCCCCTCAGTGCCGGGGAGGCTCCTGACATGGAGAAGGGGGCGAGGGGGAAAGGAGGACTGAAGGTGAACAGACGGACGACTCCAGCGACCTGATTTCCAGATGCCACACCTGCCCCGTGCGATGGAAGTGTGACCCCGTCGCACGTGCTCTGCGTGGACCGGCCACCCGCCCAGCACGGGAGGATGTCCTGGTTCTCTGGGACCGGCCAGGCTCGGGGACCTCCTCGTGGCCTGGGCCGGGGTCCCTGCTCTGCAGAGACAACCCCTCGTGGGAGGGTCTTCACGGCACGGGCTCAGCGGAGCATCCGTGAGACCCTGCCCTGTCGGCCGGCCAAGCGGGGGACCTGCCACCCCGGGACGGGCGCCAGGAGGCTGTTCTGGACGCACCAGTTGTCTCCGCTGGGCAGAGAAGCCGTGCCCAGCCCTCCCTTCCCTGACGGGCATAATCTCGGGGCGGCCTCGTGCCCGCACGGAGAGCAGTCTGTCTGTTTCCCGAGACAGAAATGCCGGCGCGGTGGGCTTGGGGGACCCTGTCCTGAAGATGCCTTTGTCACGGCTCCCGGCAGCTCAGTAAGGCTGTTTATTCCGCGAGCTGTCCCATCCCCTCGATGATCCTGAATGGCATTGGCAATTTTTGTGGGAATGCTTCCTTCTTTGACAATTCCCTTGATCTGAAAGTATCACCCACGAAGGGACTGTCCGTGGGGCTTGTAACGCAAGCCAGGTCATTCTCTCTCTCTCTCTCTTTTTTTTTTTCTGTATTTTTCTGAAGCTGGAAACGGGGAGAGACAGTCAGACAGACTCCCGCATGTGCCCGACCGGGATCCACCCGGCACGCCCACCAGGGGCGACGCTCTGCCCACCAGGGGGCGATGCTCTGCCCCTCCGGGGCGTCGCTCTGCCGAGACCAGAGCCACTCTAGCGCCTGGGGCAGAGGCCAAGGAGCCATCCCCAGTGCCCGGGCCATCTTTGCTCCAATGGAGCCTTGGCTGCGGGAGGGGAAGAGAGAGACAGAGAGGAAGGAGGAAGTGGGGGTGGAGAAGCAAATGGGCGCTTCTCCTATGTGCCCTGGCTGGGAATCGAACCCGGGACCTCTGCACGCCAGGCCCACGCTCTACCGCTGAGCCAACTGGCCAGGGCCAGGTCATTCTCTCTTAAAGCAGTCGCCCCCAACCTTTTTTGGGGCCACGGACCCGTTTAATGTCAGAAAATATGTATATATTTCACGGACCGGCCTTTAGGGTGGGACGGATCAATGGATCACGTGACCGAGACAAGCGTCAAGAGTGAGTCTTATTTATTTATTTATTTATTTATTTTTTTTTGCATTTTTTTTCTGAAGCTGGAAACAGGGAGAGACAGTCAGACAGACTCCCGCATGCGCCCGACCGGGATCCACCCGGCACGCCCACCATGGGGCGACGCTCTGCCCACCAGGGGGCGATGCTCTGCCCATCCTGGGTGTCGCCATGTTGCGACCAGAGCCACTCTAGCGCCTGGGGCAGAGGCCACAGAGCCATCCCCAGCGCCCGGGCCATCTTTGCTCCAATGGAGCCTTGGCTGCGGGAGGGGAAGAGAGAGACAGAGAGGAAGGCACGGCGGAGGGGTGGAGAAGCAAATGGGCGCTTCTCCTGTGTGCCCTGGCCAGGAATCGAACCCAGGTCCTCCGCACGCTAGGCCGACGCTCTACCGCTGAGCCAACCAGCCAGGGCAAGAGTGAGTCTTAGACGGATGGAACAGAGGGAATCTGGTCATTTTTAAAAAATAAAACATCGTTCAGACTTCAATATCAATAAAACGGAAATAATGTGAGCTGTTTATTCTTTCTCTGCGGACCGGTACCAAATGGCCCATGGACTGGTACCGGTCCACGGCCCGGGGGTTGGGATCCACTGTCTTAAAGGGAAGAAAACAGAACACCTGACCACACGGCTTACTTTTTGACTAGCCCTTTTCCTAACAGGAGGTCCGGGGACTCTGAATCCAGATGCCTCCTCTGAGAACAGGGTCAGTGAACGTACCCTCTGTGCAAAGTCCAGCTGCCTGGGTTCCCTGGAGTTCAAAGTCAAGAGGTGCAGAGGCAGAAAGTATGACTAGTGCTCCCGTGAAGCCATTGAGGCGAGGACTTTGCAGGGAAAATGCCTAAAACA